>NC_012870.2:40081491-40381491 GCF_000003195.3 Sorghum bicolor | reverse complement strand
CCGAAACAAATGCGGAATTAAAAACTATCAGTCTAGCCAAGACTACACCCCTCTATCTAAGTTCTCTAGCACCTTGAAAATATCCTAAACAAGCAAGCAAGGTGCTACCTTAGCAAGAGCTCACCTAATCAATTCTAGGAGCAAGGTCACACAAACCTATGCAACTAGTACTTTGCAAACCGGGGGAGCTCCTACACAAACTAGTGAGGCAAAGCGCACAAAGCCTAAGCTCACTAGCAAGCTCAAAAACAAGGCAACCAATGCAAAATTAGAGAGCGCAAATTACTTAGCTACACAAACTAAGCAATGTGACTAACAAGGTTACACAAACCAAATTAGTCACGCAAGGGAACTACTTCTAGCTACACAAGCAAGAAGGTAACTAGCAAGCTACACAAGCTAACTAATTACATGAGCAACTACACAAGCACAAAAATATGAAAGTAAATACAAGCTTGTGTTAGGGACTTGCAAACCAACGGGAAGAACAAAGTTGACATGATGATTTTCTCCCGAGGTTCACTTGGTTGCCACCAAGCTACGTCCCCGTTGTGTCGACCAACACTTGGTGGTTCGGCGGCTAAGAGGTGTTACACGAACCTCGTCCTCACTAGGACACCGCAAGAACCTACCCACAAGTGAGGTAGCTCAATGACACGCACAATCCAATAGAGTTGCTCTTTGCGATCCCCGCGGGCTGAGCACCGTACCCCTCACAAAACCTCCTCCGGAGCACCGCACAATCTTCTTGCGTGCTTCAAACGGAGTCACAATCCACCAAACCGTCTAGGTGATGGCAATCACCAAGAGTAACAAGAAATCCCCAACCATAAAGATTTCCTAGTGCCACCAAATGCAAAACTCAAATGCACACACTAGGCTCTCACTCCCTCACTCAAAATAGCACCAAGCATGAGAGGGAGAGGAGGGGGAAAGGGTGGATCTTCAACCTCTCATCCACACCCACAAAGGGCTCTCAATCTCTCCAAGAAATCTTAGCTCAAATCCATGGGAGAGAAAGAGGAGAGGAGGAACCCTAACTTCCTTGTGTTCCAAATGGGTAGAGAGAAGAGTAGGAAGAATAAAAAGGCTCCCTCATCTACTCAGCTCGCGCTCCAAACGGTATTTATAGAGTACCACCGGAAGTTCCGGTGCTTGGGACCGGAACTTCCGGTCCGACCAGATTTGACCGTTGGAGCCTCGGTCCAAGCAGATCTGACCGTTGTGGCCAACCAGATTTGACCGTTGTGAGAGACTCGGACCCACCGGAAGTTCCATTGGAGCTTAAGGTCAAACACCGGAAGTGAATCCTGATGCGCGAGGGCATGTGCAAAGGCTCCTCAGCGGTCTTTCGTTCATGGATCGGAACTTCCCGTTATGGACCGGAACTTCTGGTCATTGACCGGAACTTCTGGTCAGACACCGGAAGTGTTTTCTCAAACGCGAGCGCACCTCTCACAGCCCAACCGGAACTTCCTGTCAGGCTGACCGGAACTTCCGGTCAGTTACCGGAAGTACCACCGGAAGTCCCACCGGAACTTCCGGTCCTGCATTCTCAGCACCAACTCAAAACTTGTTAGGATGCTAACTTTTAGCTCCGAACTCCGAATTCGATGATCTTGGACATTTCGGAAAGCTTACTCAGAGGGCTATACAATCCATATGGATACTCAATCCAAATCATAATGAATCAAAGCAGTATTTCAATCTAAAAGCCATCCTAATGTCCGGAGAACACCGAAAAGCCTCTCTCTCTTCTCC
Source organism: Sorghum bicolor (assembly GCF_000003195.3). Taxonomy (NCBI): domain Eukaryota; kingdom Viridiplantae; phylum Streptophyta; class Magnoliopsida; order Poales; family Poaceae; genus Sorghum; species Sorghum bicolor. The sequence goes on along the minus strand of NC_012870.2, from coordinate 40,379,730 downwards.
AAGTTGATCAAAATCAACTCCAACACCTTCTCCTTTGCAAATGTGCCAACACCACCAAGTGTACACCACCATGTGCATGTGTGTTAGCATTTCACAATCATTTTTATAGGCTTTCTCATGCAACTCACCACGTCACTAAGCGCTAGGTATATGCAAATGAGACTTCACACTTAGTGGCACTAGATAACCATTGCAATTAAAGATTTCCCCTCTTTATAGTACGGTTATCTATCCTAAATCCGGTCAAGCACTTCTCTACTTAACTTAGACCGGTGAAATGAAATGCCCTATAGGTTATACCTTTGCCTTGCGCATTCCATTCCATCTCCTCCAATGTTGACGCAACACATGCGCCAACCAATCACCAAATGATATGATCCAATTCATATCATCACGTGACCGTATTGGTTCATCGATTTTGACCTCACTTGCTCTTCTCCATTGCCTTGGTCCATCGGTGCCAAGTCTTGCTCAAGCTTCACCGTCACACACGGTCCCTCGCTTCAAAGCCTCCGACTTGCCCTTCACTCTTGTAAACAGTCCGTCGAGCCAAGCCTCATCTTGATCTTCTCCACCTTGGTCACATGACTCCATGTCATGTCTCATATGCAATGAGCTCCTTCATCATCACATAATCACCTGTGGACTAATCTCCTGTTTATCTCACATAAACACTATTAGTCCACCTAAGTTGTCACTCAATTACCAAAACCAAACAAGGACCTTTCAGAGGGGTTAGTCCAACAAAATATCTCATATCTACTATAGCATACTATCGGCTCAAAAATCAACCTAGACACCATGTCTAATTTGATTTAGGAGGACATTTTAACCTAAGCACCATGCTTAATTAAGAGATAAATGAAACTACTCCAAACCTAGACATATACTAAAGCAAATAAATGTAGCATGAGAGCATTTATAGAGATCTACTCAAGTGGAGATGAAGTAGTGTGATTAGTATTTAATCAATTGAGCATGTCTCAAAGGTAGGGACAACCAACATAGCAACATGGCAAATGATGTTTTTATGTAAAGTACTTCTCCAAGCTTGAATTTTGCGAAATTCAAGTTTGGCTGAATTTAATTCAATGTTGTATGATGATTGGTTGGACATACCTTGTGCTTGTCATTCATCTGAACTTCTTTCTCCAATCCTGGAAAGGTTAGTGACAAGAATACCCGAAGAAATATTTTTACAATTATCTTTATATGCTCAATGCACAAGGCAATGTTGCAAATAATTAAAAGTTCATGTTATGATCTGATAAGTGCTTGTTTTAGGACACTAAGCTTGTCCTTGGGAAACCATCAAATTATGTCGGCGACGTGGTTTCCCCTCCAACGCTGACCTATATCAAGATCAACTCAACGAGATCTACAATATTTATTATAGACATATGCATCGACAACTGCCCTTTTAAAGTTTTTATAAATAGAAAGGAAGAGGGGGTTGGAGATCTCAAATGTGGTAAGGTTGGAGAGACCAATTGATTGGGGAGATGTTTTATATGAGCAAGGACTTGGTGAGGTATTTATGAAATAACTTCCATGCTCACTGTTGTTTCTCTCATTCTCAAACTCCAAGGATGATTCTTCATGAATGCTTAAAATTCCTCTAGGATTGTCTCTCAAGTTTGTTTTATCTATCCATTCAATGGTGATAGCACATGGATTTTTAATGCCCTCTAGCCATTGATGTTGCTCTTCTCGATCCTCCTTGTGGTCTTGGTGACTCTTATGCATGGGATGGCTAGAGAGATTCATAGGATCATCGGGAGGTTCAAGAGAAAGAGCAAAGTAGAAATTATTAAGCTCAAGGATGGGTTGGATAGCCGAATCATGGGATTGAAATGTTTGGAAATCGGATATTGAAACTTCCTTTCCTTGTCTGGGAGATGATTCCTTCTCTATCTCTAGGAATTTTTTATGAAGACTAGTGTAAGAAGGATGTCCACGAATGAAGACATACCTTGCTTTACTAACAGATAAAGAAAGAAAAACTCTACCAAAGGTTAGATGATTAAGACCAATGTGAAAATATTGAGAAAAAACATGGTCTTGTAGGCCTAGGTTTAAACCAGAATTTATAGAAAGATTAACAGATTCCCTAGGTGTAGCTAAAAGTTCATTATCTTCTTGATTAAAAGATAGGACCTCAGCTATAAAAAAGGGTTGGTTTAGACCTATTGCAATCAACTCCGGACACCGATCATAAGTAGGGGCAAAGAAAGGACTTGTTGACTCCCATGGTCTATGGCTGGTCTCCGAAGGTGCAAAAAATTCAATAATAGGTGTGGAATTTAAGTTATCCACAAAGATGGAAAAAATAAAAAGATAAAAGAATAAAAATATAAAAGTATAATACAAGATAATAGCAAGACATAAAGTTATCTCAGCAAACCGTCTTTCTCCCTGGCAACGGCGCCAGAAATGCTTGTTGATATTTGGTAACGCCATCAGGAAATGATCCGCAAGCGCACGGATATCGGTGAGCACTTCACCTGGGAGGTTATCCAGAGTATCGTATTTATATTTTTACCACTGGGAGAAAGCGTGCATCTGAATAACCAAATCTATTGCTACTACCCTTTAGGCTACAAAGAATGTTTCTCGATGTGAGCGATGTATAGAGAAGACTACAATCGTAATCTCGTTCTAACCTTGGTAAGGATGATCTACTGTTCTATTGGGGAAGCTTACGGAATCTAGACACAACAAAGGATGTTCAACCCGCACCTATAAACCCTATCCTTCCTGCTAACGAGATATGGTCTGCAAAGGTAACTCGGAAATGTCACGTTCCTCATTACTACCACGGTCCAGCTAGTCAGGGAATATCTATGAGTATTCTAGCCCAAACACCACGTCTACGCTAGAGATGATTACTCTAAACTCTATGCGAAGAGATTAAAGTAAACTCATAAACCAAAGAACAATAAAACAAGAACTTACTAGTATTACAAGTCAAAATACTGAAGAATCCTAAGAGCAAGCTTCGGGTTAGGAGAACTTGATCCCGCAGGTACAACCTCGGAGTAGACACCGATAGGCCGGGCTTCCTCCGATCTACACCTCCACTCTATCTCTCTCAATCTAGTAGAAACTAGAAGATCTAATTCTACTCGAATTGGATGCTAAGCCCTAAGTCTATTTAGAGGAGAGGTATTCCTTCGAGGGCTCCTCTCAACTCTATGATGAAATTCTCTCCTCCAGGGGCCAGGGGGTCTGCTTATATAGTCCCTTCAAGTGAATCTGGGCCATCGGATCAAACCGACAATGATTGAACGGTTATCCTTGATCCTTTAGGTCGGCATGAGGGATAGGTTTGGCATTTTTGGCGCCATTATCAGAATTAGAAAACTAAGTCTACTTTTTATTTAGAATTCCCAACAAGCATTTTATCTTATGCAGGGTAATGTATGAATAGAAGACATCTTCCAGGAAATTTTGTTGACAATCCCGAAGTGTTATTTAGAAAAACAAGAGCCAAGCTCAAGAAGAGATCATCAACACTTCAGCAAGAAGCTTCATCCAATCAAGAAGATCACTGAAGTTTCACCCGAAACTTGTCTTCAGAGTTCAAAGTCATGGCGAACAAATCGATCCGCGAGTTCTCAGCTCCCACTACGGATAACATCCGTACTGGACCTGCTGCTGAGACCGATGGCAACTTTGAGCTCAAGCCTAGTCTTATCAACATGGTGCAATCCAACCAGTTCTGTGGGAAGGCACACGAAGATGCTAGTGCTCATCTCCAACACTTCCTGGAGATTTGCAACACATTCACCATATCAGGAGTCCCCAGAGATGCTATACTACTTCGCCTCTTCCCATTCTCACTCTTAGGAAGAGCGAAGCAGTGGTTCTACGCTACAAAGGAGAAGAATACTATGTGGGCACTCTTCTTCACGAACTTTCTAGCTAAGTTCTTTCCCATACACAAGACCAATGCTCTCCGTGGGAAAATTACAAGTTTTCAGCAACAACATAATGAATCTATTCTAGGAGCATGGGAGCACTTTGAAGACTACATCCTAGAATGTCCCCATCATGGAATGGAGAGCTGGCTACTAATGTAGACGTTTTATCATGGGCTCGGCAACAGTGCCCGAGAAACCATGGATGCTGCAGCTGGAGGAGCATTCCTATCACTCACCATATCACAAGCTACAACTCTTGTGGAGAAGATGGCATTTATCGAGGGTATCAATAGGGGGTACCCTCACCGATGCACATAACGAGATTATCCGTACGCAGGTCGAGGCCATCAACTCGACGCTCTAGTCATACATATGCGCAGCCATCGACGGCCGCAGCCTCGAAGACGGAAATAGCATCGAGCGAATCGATCAAGGGTCGAGCACCAGCTATCGTCGAATACGGAAACAGGCCTGAGCAAATCAAGGAGCATCGAGCGCAAGGACACTGTCCGCCGCCTGACGCGCGCACGAGAGCCAGGACATTTAACGCGCCCGCCGCATTCCCACCTAACACACTGGTCACGGGAGGCGTGATAACAGGCACCCGTCCCGTCGTTCTTTTTGCAGCCTTGCCCACCAAACGGCCCAGGGCGTGTCAGGACGCGGGAAATAGGGATGGAACGTCCAATCGGTACTCCCTTGAGGCAACCAAGGTCAGCGCTCCGGGTAATAGGGCATTGCACGACGTCCGACCCTCGACCACACACGGTTCCTTCCTGAAGACGAGTTGGGCGTCGACTGACAACACCACAACCACCTTGCCGGATCTGCCGCCATGCCGTACAAGCGTGCGACCGTTGAACCAGCCCAAGACGGCGCGCATAGCAGGATGCAGGGGCACGCGTAATCATTACCAGGCTACCAAGATGGGACGGCTCGAGGCTACGCCGGTACGGAAGCCTCGAGTAGGTCAGCGCTCCATGCTTCTATCGACCCCTACTCTGACACCTATACATGTACCCTGGGTCTCTCCTTGGTGCTATAAAAGGAAGGACTCAGGAATAGATAGACAACAACACGTGAGGCAACACCACGCCCATACGCAGTAGAACTCCCATACTTCATACCACGCTTGTATTCGCCCCTGTACAAGCACTTCGGTGTAAGATAATACAAACTTCCCCCGCTGGACGTAGGGCTTTCTCTTGCCCAAACCAGGATAAATCTTTGTGTCTTCTTGCATCACTATCTGGGAACGGGAGCATGCATACAAATTTACTTGTTGGTGTGACCTCCCGGGGGGAAAACACCGACAGTTGGCGCGCCAGGTAGGGGCCCTGCGTGTTTTTTCATCGATTTCCCACTCCTTCCCAGATGGCTACTCTCGCCTCGCCGATTCCGCACTCCACGATGATTTGGTTTGGGAGTCTCGAGTTCATGTCCACGGGCTCCGGCTACGACATGATCTTGCTCTCAGTCAAAGATCTAGGAGGAGCCCGCGTTGCACCAGCACGGTCGAGGGCCCCGAGACGCCCTCGCCACCACGCCTCCCCGCCCAAGAAGAGGCGCGGACAGCACCACCGCCGCCCCTCTGCCTCATCACGACCGGCAACTCGTGCGAGGCAGGAGGTGGGCCATGTGCCGGCAGCACCATGTGCCGGAACCGCGGGCACGACGGCTCAACACCGCACGACGACGGGAGGGGACGTGTCTCGCGCGCCCTCCCCCACCGCTGCTAAGCTGCTTCCACACGGGTTGTTCACTCCAAGAAGGGCACTGCCATTCGGATTGGACAACGTCATGGCGTCGCTCACCAGAGCAATATGCCCAAACGCCCAGACGTACGTGGAGAGACCAATGGTCCTCCCACGTGACTCTGAAGCACTACGACCGACGTCCGAACTGTCGGATTTCTCTCAGGTGCGAGGCCTCCGCCGCCTAGGCCCTGGGCGATACACGATCACCTCACTCAGGCAGCGGCTGCTGGAAGAGGGACGTGGATGTTTCTACGCTGCCGAGCCGGACTCCGACTCCGAGACTGATAGCTACGACCCTACAAGGGAATGCTATCACGTCGACGGGGCAGTAGAAACTACAGACGAGACGCAGGATGCTGCTGCGGGCGGTCGAGCCCCTGCAGCACGGGAAGACCCCAGGACGCCTGGGAACGACGGACAGGTCGACCCCCCTCCACAGGAAGACAGGGCTGCGCAGCTTGCACAGCTACGGGAGCTCAAGATGAAGCTTGACGAAGACCGTGAGCGCCTCGTCCTGCTCGAGCAAATCCTTGAGCAAGACCTGCCCTACCCGCCGGGCGGAAGTGTCCGCAGACTCGCTCGAGAGGTACATCGACAAATCGTCGGAGACGCAGAACCAGAGCAGCCTCTCAGCCGTTTCCCTTGAGCAGGCTAGAATGTAGTGGCGGCGACAATGCTACTGTGCAACATGCCGGAGCCATCGAACTCCCAAGCTCGACGCATTCGAGACGAGGTACAGACTCTGCTCCAGGTAGCGGCGGTTCAACAAGCTGAAAGCTCGGCTTCTCGACGATGAGGAGCTGCAACTGAAAAGCATGATGAGCCGCCCCAAAATGAAAAGGAGGTGTCAGTCCATCAACAACCACCCCCTCGAGGAAGAAAGACCACTCTCGCCCTCCCTGTCGACAATCAGCGTCGACACGACGCACGGCATGACATCAAAGAAAATCGACGCCGTCGGTACGGGGATGCGGAAGAACGCGGTTATAGCGCACATCGCGGTGGAAGGTACGACAGCGACGACGACCGGGTGGCTCCCGAGCCACCAGGTCCACGGGTGTTCAGCAGGGCAATCCGCAGCACACCCCTGCCTAGTCCATTCCGACCCTCGACCAACATCGCGAAATACAATGGCGAGACCAAACCAGAGTTATGGCTGGCCGATTTCAGGCTGGCCTGTCAGCTAGGAGGCGCTCGAGGAGATGATCGAGCCATCATCAGACAGCTACCACTGTTCCTCTCCGACACCGCCCGTCGATGGCTCGAGGAACTTCCAGCGAATCAGATCCACGACTGGGTCGATTTGGTTAAAGTCTTCGAGGGTAATTTCAAAGGGACCTACATACGGCCCGGGAACTCGTGGGACCTCAGCAAATGCAAGTAGAAGTCAGGAGAAACTCTTCGAGAGTATGCTCGACGCTTCTCAAAGCAGCGCACCGAGTTGCCACATATCCCCGACCATGACGTCATCCTGGCCTTCGTCTCTGGTACCACCAGTCGAGACCTGGTACGAGAATTGGGCCGGAATCGCCCTCAGACCGTCGATGAGCTAATGGACGTAGTGGCAAACTACGCAGCAGGGGAGGAGGCAGTCGGCGCCTTCTTCAGTTGTGAGGGAAGGAAAGGCAAGCAACCTACCGATGAAGACGAGCCCCCCCGTCGAGGGCCCAAGAAGAACAAGAAGAAGCAGAAAGCGCGGCAGTTCAAGCAGGAGAACTTCGACGACGACCTTGTCGCCGCCATGGAGCGGAAGAAGCCTCGAGGTCTCCCAGATGGAGGTATCTTCGATAAGATGCTAGAGGAACCATGCCCTTACCATAAAGGAGGAGCCAACCACAGGCTCAAGGACTGTCGTATGCTGAAAAAGCATTTCGATGGCCTGGGGTTCAGAAAGGACACGCGCGACGACCCCAAGAAGGAGAAGGGCGGCGACAAGGAGGGCAGCAATGACGACGATGGTTTCCCTGCCGTCCACGATTGCTACATGATCTATGGTGGGCCCTCGACACAGTTGATCACGAGGCAGCGCAAAAAGGAACGTCGTGAGGTCTTCGCGGCGAGAATGGCGGTGCCCCAGTACCTCAGCTGGTCGAGCACACCCATCACCTTCGACCGAGAGGACCACCCCGACAAGGTGATTGCCCCAGGCGTCTACCCGCTCGTCGTCGACCCCATCATCGTCAACACCCGGCTCTCAAAGGTGCTAATGGATGGAGGCAACAGCCTCAACATCATCTACCTTGAGACACTCGACCTCCTCGGCATCGATAGGGGACGGCTTCAACCAAGCGCCGGTGGTTTCCACGGCGTCGTGCCGGGGAAAAAGGCGCTGCCAGTAGGTCGGATCGACCTACCGGTCTGCTTTGGCATGGCAGCCAACTTTAGGAAGGAGACCCTCACCTTTGAGGTGGTCGGGTTCTGGGGCACGTACCACGCCATCATCGGGCGCCCGGGCTACGCCAAATTCATGGCTATACCCAACTACACCTACTTGAAGCTGAAGATGCCAGGCCCCAAAGGCGTCATCACTATCAGCTCCTCCTTCGAGCATGCATACGAGTGCGACATCGAGTGCGTCTAGTATGGGGAGGCGGTCGATAACTCCACCGAGCTCATCGCAAAGCTCGAAGCCCTGGCCGCTGAGGCTCCAGAGCCCAAGCGCCACGCGGGCAACTTCGAGGCGGCAGAAGGAACCAAGAAGATCCCGCTCGACCCCAACGACTCCGACGGCAAGGTGCTGACGATCAGCGCCAATCTCGACCCCAAATAGGAAGCTGTGCTCGTCGACTTTCTCCGTGCGAACGCCGACATGTTCGCATGGAGTCGCTCGGACATGCCAGGCATACCGAGGGAAGTCGCCGAGCACTCCTTGGAGATTCGACCCGGTTTCAAGCCAGTGAAGCAGCGGTTGCGCCGATTCGACGAGGAGAAGCACAAGATCATTGGCGAGGAAATCCACAAGCTTTTGACGGCTGGATTCATCAAGGAGGTTCATCATCCCGACTGGTTAGCAAACCCTGTATTAGTTAAGAAAAAGAATGGGAAAATGAGGATGTGTGTCGATTATACAAGTCTAAATAAAGCATGTCCGAAAGTTCCTTTTCCATTACCACGTATTGATCAGATTGTCGATTCTAATGCGGGATGTGAAACCCTTTCTTTCCTTGATGCATATTCTGGTTACCATCAAATAAAAATGAAAGAGTCCGACCAGCTCGCGACCTCTTTCATCACACCTTTTGGGCTGTATTGCTATGTAACCATGCCATTCGGGCTTCGAAACGCGGGAGCCACATACCAGCGCTGTATGCTCCACGTGTTTGGCAAGCACATAGGCTCGACGGTCGAGGCCTATGTCGACGACATTGTCGTCAAATCAAAACGGCGAGGAGACCTGATCCAGGACCTCGAGATCGCTTTTAGCTGCTTACGGGCCAACCAGATCAAGCTCAATCCCGAGAAATGCATTTTCGGCGTGCCTTGAGGCATGCTCCTAGGGTACATCATTTCCCAGCGCGGGATCGAGGTCAACCCCAAGAAAGTCGCGGCCATCACAAGAATGGGGCCGATTCGGGACATCAAGGGCATGCAGAGAGTCACCGGATGTCTAGCAGCGTTGAGTCGATTTATCTCAAGACTAGGAGAAAAGGCGTTGCCATTGTATCGACTTCTAAAGAAGGTCGAGCGTTTCTCTTGGACCCCCGAGGCCGAGGAAGCCCTCGAAAGTCTGAAGAAAACGCTAACCTCAGCACCAGTCCTGGTCCCACCTCAGCCTGCGGAACCACTGCTCCTTTACGTTGCTTTGACGACCTAGGTTGTCAGTGCGGCGGTGGTGGTTGAAAGGCAGGAGGAGGGGCATGCATTGCCAGTCCAGAGGCCGGTCTATTTCGTCAGCGAGGTACTCTCGGAGACCAAGGCACGTTACCCCCAAATTCAGAAGCTGATCTATGCTGTAATCCTCGCACGCCGCAAGCTACAACACTACTTCCTCGGTCACCCCATCACGGTGGTCTCGTCTTTCCTCCTGGGCGAGATAATCCAGAGTAAGGAGGCCACGGGAAGAATAGCTAAATGGTCGGTCGAGCTTATGAGTGAGACTCTCACCTATGCGCCTCGCAAGGCCATCAAATCGCAAGCCCTGGTAGACTTCGTCGCGGAATGGACAGACTCCCAGCTCCCCCGACTCAGGTCCAGGCGGAGCTGTGGATGATGTATTTCGACGGGTTACTCATGAAAACGGGGGCCGGGGCCAGCCTGCTGTTCATTTCGCCCTTGGGCGTCCATATGAGGTACGTCATCAGGATTCACTTTGCTGCATCCAACAATGTTGCAGAATACGAGGCCCTCATCAACGGTCTCAAGATCGCCATCGAGCTAGGAGTCCGACGCCTTGACGTCCGAGGCGACTCCCAACTCGTCATCGATCAAGTAATGAAGACCTCAAGCTGCCACGACCCGAAAATGGAGGCGTACTGCAAAGAAGTCCGTCGACTCGAGGACAAATTCCATGGCCTCGAGCTCGTCCTTGTCGCCCGATGCTACAACAAAGCAGCCGACGAACTCACCAAGATCGCGTCGACCCGAGGCACGGTACCGCCCGACGCGTTCTCAAGAGATCTTCACGAGCCATCCGTCGACTTGGGCTCGGGGGCTGGCATTGATGCCGCTTCCGCCCAGCCAACCGACACCGTCAACGCACTATTGATGGCAGCTGAGGTGATGGAGGTAGAACGGCGGCCCAATCGACCGTTCTACTGGCGCACACCGTTCCTCGACTACCTAATCCGCTGCGAGCTGCCAGAAGATCGATCTGAAGCCCGTCGTATCGCTCGACGGGCCAAGTCATATGTGATATACGGCGAAGGCAATGAGCTATACCGACGAAGCCCGACGGGTGTCTTGCAGCGTTGCATCACCATGGAAGAAGGGCGGAAACTCCACGAGGACCTACACTCAGGGTCTTACGGCCACCACGCTGCTCCACGGACCCTCGTAGGGAACGCTTTTCGACAAGGCTTCTACTGGCCAACGGCCATAGCAGATGCCATCGAGCTCATGCGCTCATGTCACGGGTGCCAGTTCTACGCCAAACAGACGCACTTGCCCGCCCATGCTCTTCAGATGATCCCCATTACATGGCCATTTGCGGTATGGGGGCTCGACTTAGTAGGGCCCCTACAAAAGGCGAAAGGAGGGTACACCCACTTGCTGGTGGCTATCGACAAATTCTCCAAGTGGATCGAGGCTCGACCCATCGCCAACATCCGCTCCGAGCAGGCCGTCCTTTTCTTCACCAACATCATCCACCGGTTTGGGATTCCCAACGTCATCATCACCGACAACGGCACTCAGTTCACCGGCAAAAAGTTCTTGGACTTCTGCGATCAGCATCACATCCGTGTGAACTGGTCGGCAGTAGCCCACCCTCGAACTAACGGCCAGGTCGAGCGTGCCAACGGCATGATTCTACAAGGACTCAAACCAAGGATCTACAATCACTTGAAGAAATTCGGAAAGAAATGGGTCGAGGAACTTTCCTCGGTCCTTTGGAGCCTAAGGACAACACCGAGCAGGGCCACAAAATTCACCCCATTCTTCATGGTATACGGCTCTGAGGCTGTCCTCCCCACAGACCTCGAGTATGGGTCCCCTCGACTCAAAGCGTACAATGAGCAATCAAATAAGGAGACTCAAGAAAACGCGGTCGACCAACTCGAGGAGGCTCGAGACATGGCCCTCCTCAACTCTGCCAGATATCAGCAAAAACTTCGACGTTACCACGACAAGCACGTGCACAAGAGGGACTTAAACGTGGGCGACCTTGTTCTGCGATGACGGCAAAGCAATCAAGGACGCCACAAGCTGACTCCGCCTTGGGAAGGCCCATACGTGGTGGCCGAGGTTTTAAAGCCGGGAACGTACAAGTTAGCGGATGAGAAGGGGGCGGTCTTCACCAACGCGTGGAACATCGAACAGCTACGTCGATTCTACCCCTAGAAGTTCAAAACTTTATGTTCCTACGTATATTTTGTACCGAGACTTTGTAAACGAATGTATGAATAGATGAAGTCTTTCCCTCGAGCAACTTCTTTTTGTACCAAGGCTTTACAAGTCATAATCTCGACGTTAGAAGGGGGCGCCGACTATGACCCATCATAGTCAACACCCCCTCGGGGGCTACCAGGGGGGCGACCCCCCCAAGTGTCGAAAAAAGCCAAAAATTTATCTCTTACTTAGTAAACCTTGCATGATCAAGTAGTTAAGGCGCCTCGAACCCCTTAGGGGCCGAGGGATAACGAGCCTGGGAACTCCTATGCCCCCGGGCTATGGAAACTCTACTCACTCCCTCACCCTCGAGGTAATCGAAGCTGTCTTTTACGAAAAATCGAACAAGGAACACATACGTTGGCACAAAGAGAAATAAAAGAACCTCGAGCGGAAAGACAAATAAACATTTAACAATTACCAAAAGTTACTGTATCGCTCAAAAACAGAATTAATAAAGTATTATACAAGGGGCCCCAGGCACCCTGAGCAGGCTCGCAGGCCTCAGTCCATGGCACGATCCTCACCACCCTCGCCTCCGCCCGAGCTAGTCTCAGGAAGAAGCACCTCAGGCTCAAATAACTTGGCCAGCCTCTCTCCAGGAGCCTCCGCGTCATCAATCAAGGCATGGAGCCTCTCTTCGTTCTCCGCGTCGGTCTTAGAGATGTCGGTGACGAAGCCATGGGACACTACCTCCATGTCGTAGGAGAAGCCAGAGCAGACAACCGCCATCGCCCGCTTCACCCCGATGTGGAGGGCATCCCGCACCCGATCTCTCAGCGTCGCGCCTAAGTAGCACAGCTGGTCGACCAGTGCGTCGCCTCGAGCGTCCTCCTTCGACTCGTCCACAGGCTCGACCTCCCAGGAGGTCGAAAGGTCGTTTATCGCCGTCCGCACGCGACGGTGATAAGCAACCTCCGCCTCGAGCTGGGCCTTAACATTACGGGCCTCGGCTTGGGCGATTAGGAGTTCGTCCTTAAGCCCTGTAAATACCAATACAAGAAACTTTAGGGAAAACCAAGCACACGCCAAAAAAGAAATCCGACAAAGGAAACATACCGCGAACACTCTCCTCCAAGGCCGTGTTCTCGCCGACTAGTCTGGTGTTGGCCCTCTCGATCTCTCTGTTGGAGCGGGTCAGCTCAGTGTTGGTAATGCGGAGATCCTCGATCGCCTTGCCAGCCTGAGCAATAGCCCCACTCTTCTCCAACAGCTCTCCCTTCAGACGTTCGACGTCATCAGAGAGCCTGCGGGATCGAGCCCGCTCCGCTTCGAGATCTTCGAGGGCCTTCTTCTTGGCTTCCTCCGTGGCGCTCCTGGCGATCTCGCCGTTCACGTGCTCCACCTTCATCTTTTGAAAGGACTCTTGAAGGGAGTCCAGGTCAGTCTTGAGAAGGCCCTTCTCCTTGTCCAGGTCTGCAATGACGCTCTTGTAGGACAGGGCCTCCTCCCGAGCTCTGGATGCGGCCTCCTCGACCGTCAGAGCCCGCTCCCGTAGCATCGTCGTTTCCTCCTCCGCCTTCCTTGAGGCTTCTCGAGCCTCGGCCAAGGCAGCCTCCCTCGCCTTCTTCTCCTCCCCGAGCGCTATGAGGTCTTTATAGGCCTTAAGGAGTTTTTCTTGCGACTCGAGGAGTTGGTCCTTGAGGACGGGGAGCTGCTCCCAGCCGCCTCTTGTGGCGTGAATGAAGCTCGACTTGATGCGGGAGGTCTCTTTCATGTCCTGCGAGCCGGGGGTCGAACGGTTAGAACGCAAAACCAAAAGGCCCCATGAGGGTTAAAGATCGAAAAGCACTTACAAAATAAGCCGGCCCGAGCCCGTTGTTGATGATGTCCGACAGGAGCCCACCACGTGCTTCATCCAAAGGCGGAGCTCCTCGACATGTTCCCACTTCTCGGCCTCCTTTTTATCATCGAGGAAGATGTTGGGCTCGGACGGATCGGTGGAAGCCCGGATACGAATCTGATCGGGGCACCAGTTCTCAATTTCTCGATCGGCCCGCGCCTTGACGCCGCGGATAAGGTTCTCGACGGTCTCGAGGGAGCCCCCATGGCGCAAGAACAGGTCGACGAGGCATGGGAACCGCCCATCATCGTCCACCGTCTTCTAGGTACTGTCCTTACTCCCCGACGACCCAATTTCGTCCTCCTTAGAGGGAAAGCGGTCCTCCCATGCCCGGCGCTCCCAGAGGAACCCTGGGGCGATCTCGTCCATGCCGTAGATCGTCCTCCTGATCTCGGACTCGGGGTCGGCGGGGGTGCGCATCATGCACGCAAGTGCCACCACTCCGTCCGCTCGCCCCGACTCTGCCCGTATCGCGGCAGGCGCCCCCGGAAGGATCCACGCTGGGGTTGGAGGGCCGTATACCGGCAAACCTTCCTCCTACTCGCCGGGCTCTTGCGGCGCCGGTGGTACTGGTTGGGCCAGACATTGAGGCGGGGGCTCGAATGGTCCTTCCTTTTGGCCACCCTGATCCTGCTGCTGCTACTCTTGCTGCTGCTGCTGCTGCTGTTGCTGCTCTTGCTGCTGCTGCTGTTCCTCCTGCTGCTGCTGTTGCTGCTGCTGATCCTGCGGCTGCCCTGTTGCCTCGTGCTCCCGCTCCTCATCCTCCTCCTCTTTCTTCTTCTGCTCCTCGAGAGCGCGAAGACCAGCGGGCCAAGGAGTCCGTCCCGCGATGAGGGAGGTCGTCGCCTCCTCCTCCATAGGGTGGGCATCCCCCGACATCTCGTTGCCACCAGACGTGTCGCTGATGGTAATGGGGTCCGCCTCGACCCCCAATCGAGGGGGCTCGGGGGCTCCTTCTTGCCCCTGAGTCTGTGGTGCCTCGACCCGCGTCGGCGGCGACAGGGCAGGCTTGGGACGAGACAGGGCGCCCTCAGCGTCAGCCGGAGGACGAGAGTCGGAGGATCCTGCAAAACAAAGAATGGAGGCCGGTCACTATGACGACCAACATGAGAACATCACAAGTACCAAAAGTGAGCCACAAACCTGACTCCTTGGAAACTGCTCCCGCCTTGAGCCTTTTCGCCATGGAAGGCTGGGCCTGCTTGAGTGTCCGCTTTAGCCTGAGAAAAGAAAGGGATGAGCATAAAAAGATCGGCATGTGAGAAAATGCAGAGGAACAGGAAAACAAATTTCACAACGACGAAGAAGCTTACCCCACGGGGAGAACAGCTCGCCTCCTAGTACCCCGACCGGTGGGCTTCAAGCCATCCCGTGTCAAGGCTCTAGGCCCCTCGAGGAGAGGCGCTGGCCTTGGCGCAATGACTCCCGCTTGACGAGCGCCGGGACTGGCGCTCCTGTGGCCGGCCTCTCTTTTCTCGGAGGCCGCGGCCCGACCGCAAGTCAGAGGCCCCGTCGCCTGGGGCCTAGCATGGCCACCCCCCCTGGGCACTGGGGGAGGGCGCGGCGCGACCTGACCAGCCATGGGCGCGGGAGGGGTGTCGGCCCGAGGGCGGTGAGATCCGCTTGGACCCTCCTTTGGAGCTTTCGTCCGAGGGACCTGGACGTCGCCTCGAGGCGGACCCTCGAGGATCCGGTCAAGGCGAGACGCCATCCCCTCAAAATCATCGCTGTCCTCGTCGTCGTCATCATCTTCGCTGGGGGATTCTTCCTCAGGCTCCCCCCTCTACCTGGATTTAGCTCGACGCGCATCCAATGCTTGGCGGTCGAGGTTCTTCTTTTTCTCCCCTTTCTTTGCAGAGTCCTTGGCGGACTTCAGCTTTTCGGCGGACTGGCGCCGTCTGTCGCGATCCACCTCATCCTCCTTCACAGGGGGCCTCGAGGACCGGACATCAATACGTCCCTAACAGAACAAAGGAAGGTTTAAAAAGGATCAAGGAGAATCTAGAGTGGGAGTTATGTGCGAGAAAAGAGCGTACCAGGTCGATCGAGCCTTCGTCGGGCCTCATAGGGAAGTCGTTGACGTGCTTCGACTTGAAGTCACCAGCGATGGCCGCCCTAACTCGGGCGGCGGTCTCATCATCTGCCAGAGCCTCGTTGGACATCCGGCACGCCTCGAGATCCCGGGACGAAACGCCCGACCCCATCTCGTCCATCCTCAATGACCGAGACATCAGAGGGAGGACCCTTCGACGATGGACGGCCGAGAGGACGAGAGCGGCGGACAAGCCCTCCAGGCGCAGCTTCTTCATGGCGTCGAGGAGGGGGTCGAGCCGCGACTGGTGCTCCTGGACAACGCCGTATGTCCAGTTGTCCGGGCGCTCCGTAATCAGACGACCGATGTAAGCAGGGAAGAGGCTGTCGTCGTTCCTCAGGTAGAACCACTGCGAGTCCCACCCGGCGTGGTTCGATGACAACCCCACCGGGATGTACTCGCGCGGCCTCTCCGTCTTCTTCGTCTTCAACACCAGGTTGAGGCACCCGGCCCGCACGTGCTTCCTCACGCCGGTGGTTCCGGTGGGGGCGTTGAAAAGCTCGCCCCTGTAGAGGTGGAGCCACAGATCCCAGTGGGGCATCATCCCCAGATAGCCCTCACACACCGCGGCGAAGACCGCCACGACGGTGATGGTGTTCGGGGAGAAATGCTGAAGCTCCACCCCATAGTGGAAGCAGAGGGCCCGCATGAAGCGGCTCGGGGGAGCGCCCAGGCCGTGGCGGTGGAACTTGGCGAACGACACCACATAGCCCTCGGGCGGCTAGGGCTCCCTGTGGCCCGCCGGCGGTGCGATCCACTCTGGCGACGACAGCGAGGTGCGGCGGCGCAACAGTCCCTCACTCTCAAGCTCTAGCAACCGGTGCTCTGTCATCGACGACGGGCGCCAGTCGTCGGCGGCGACGAGTGTCACAGGCATCTTGGCTGGAAGGACGGTGGATTCGCTATCGCTCGAGGGGGTGCACGCGCGCGTAAGACGGCAAGAGAGCTAAGGCAACGAAAGGGTGAAAGCAAGAAGGCGAAAGGAAGAAGAAAGAACGGCAGCGGCGCCACTGCGTATTTATAGGCAGCAGTCCGCCAACAGACAGATCTGAGAAATGAGGTAACTCCCCCCATAAATGCGCCATCTAACAGTCTTTTCCCCCTCACAGGCGGGGCGCTCCGAATTCCACGCCGACGCAGTGTCGTAACGTCACCCACCTGAAAAGGCGCGCCCAACGGGCGAAAAGGCGAACCGCCGCGGCCACTTCCTTCCCTTATAAGTCAAGGGGCGTACTCGCGAAAGCCTCGAGAGGTCGCAGGCTGGCCCACTGAAAGGGTTCGACAGCCGATCTCGAGCATCGGAGTCAGGGATCCCCAGCGAGCGGTCGAAGATCGAGGCCCGCCTCGAAGACTCGCTGGCGATGTCCAAGGTAGGGTCGAGACAGTCGAGAGGGATCCCCCTGACGGGAGGCATCGAGCCACTGGACTCTATCGAATGAGACCAGTACCCCTGACCACGTCGACCCTGCTTTATGAGAACGCCTCCGGGCTACAGCTGACCCCCTCGAAAGGGGCACAGGTTCTCACTTGGACTACCCGCTAGGAACTCAATCTGGGGTGCAAGACGCTCGCTCTATCGAGAGTACGTCGAAACCTCCGCGCAAAGCAAGCCAATCAGAACCTTCCTCCACTGGTGCCGATAGCGTTTCTGCAAATTAGGCAAAATAACCCTCAAAGGAGTCAAAAACTCCTCCGAGGGCTCGGGGGCTACCCCCGCGGGGTCGCTCGCGCGCCCCCACGGAAATTCGAGCGCAAAACAAAGCCTCCACTCGAGCACCAGCACTCGAATGGAGACTCGGGGGCTACTGTCGAGGGTATCAATAGGGGGTACCCTCACCGATGCACATAATGAGATTATCCGTACGCAGGTCGAGGCCATCAACTCGACGCTCTGGTCATACATATGCGCAGCCATCAACGGCCGCAGCCTCGAAGACGGAAATAGCGTCGAGCGAATCGATCAAGGGTCGAGCGCCAGCTATCGTCGAATACGGAAACAGGCCCGAGCGAATCAAGGAGAATCAAGCGCAAGGACACTGTCCGCCGCCTGACGCGCGCACGAGAGCCAGGACATTTAATGCGCCCGCCGCATTCCCACCTAACACACTGGTCACAGGAGGCGTGATAACAGGCACCCGTCCCGTCGTTCTTTTTGCAGCCTTGCCCACCAAACGGCCCAGGGCGTGTCAGGACGCGGGAAATAGGGATGGAACGTCCAATCAGTACTCCCTCGAGGCAACCAAGGTCAGCGCTCCGGGTAATAGGGCATTGCACGGCGTCCGACCATCGACCACACACGGTTCCTTCCTGAAGACGAGTTGGGCGTCGACTGACAACACCACAACCACCCTGCCGGATCTGCCGCCATGCCGTACAAGCGTGCGACCGTTGAACCAGCCCAAGACGGCGCGCAGAGCAGGATGCAGGGGCACGCGTAATCATTACCAGGCTACCAAGATGGCACGGCTCGAGGCTACGCCGGTACGGAAGCCTCGAGTAGGTCAGCACTCAATGCTTCTATCGACCCCTACTCTGACACCTATACATGTACCCTGGGTCTCTCCTTGGTGCTATAATAGGAAGGACTCGGGAATAGATAGACAACAACACGTGAGGCAACACCACGCCCATACGCAGTAGAACTCCCATACTTCATACCACGCTTGTATTCGCCCCTGTACAAGCACTTCGGTGCAAGATAATACAAACTTCCCCCGCTGGACGTAGGGCTTTCTCTTGCCCGAACCAGGATAAATCTTTGTGTCTTCTTGCATCACCATCTGGGAAAGGGAGCACGCATACAAATTTACTCGTTGGTGTGACCCCCCAGGGGGAAAACACCGACAGCATCCAACCAAAGCTGGAATGAAGAAAGGACCTAGACACGCAAGAGAGGTGGAGGTATACATCAGCTCAAGGAGGTAGACATGTTGTCTGCAAAGCTAGACCTGCTCATGAAGAAGCTCAATGATAGAGCTGGAGATAAGAAAGAAGTTATGCACATCTACGACTCTCACATGACTTGTGAGCAGTGTGGATATACTGGACACTCAGGCAATCACTGCCCTGAGATACTTGAGGATGTGAACTACATCAACAATAACAACAACAACTACTACAATCGTCCTCAACAAAATCAAGGTTGGAATCAACAGAGGCCTAACTACTCAGGTAATTATCAAGGTAATAATTCTTACAATAATAATAATCTTCCACCTCTGAGAGAGTTAGTGTCTAATCAAGGAAAGCTAATGGATAACCTATCTAAGAAATTGGCATCTAATGATAAAATGCTAGAAAATATAAATAACAGAATGGATAATTTCTCTACTGCCATCAAGAATCAAAATAGCTTTAATAAAAATGATTGAATCTTAGTTAAATCAAATAGCTGCTGCTGTTGCTGTTACTAACCCCGGTATACCATCACAACCGGAAGGATTAGAATCTGCAAATCTTGTAGACATGTTTAATGCAGGTAACTACTGGAGTAACCCCGTCACTGAAGTTACTACTGACCTTCTGCCGGTTGTTGACACTCGCTAACACCACTTGAATACTAGGTTGTCATCCTCAGCATGGCACTAGAGTGTACTATGGTATTTATACGCACACAGATAATCCGCAAGCGCACGGATACCGTTGAAGCTTTTTACCCGGTTAAAGGTTTTATCGTATCCACAGGGAAACGGGAGAACTGATCTACGCTCTAACTTAACCAAGAAAGATAGATAAGTGTAAATAGGAAAGATGGTAGAATTGAATAAGAACAATATTAAAGGTAAGATAACAGTGACTGATAATATGGGAATAGAGAGTAGAGCAATTCTAGTATATGGGCGATGGTAGCAGAATAGAGAGAATAACTATGGTTTCTCTACTTCAAAGGGGTATGTCTATGTCTGGGACAAACCACGTGATAAGAGTACACCACAAAGGATGTTTATCCTTAGGCCGATAAACCCTACCCGTCCTGCTAACGAGAGGTGGACTACAGAGGACCAACGTAACTGTCACCTACGCGGCCTACCACACGATCCAGCTAGACAGGGGATATCCACAAGTAATCTAGATCTAAGCACCTCGCTTACACCTATACTACAACTCTCACCTATAGCGTCCTATAGATTAGAATACTCAAAAGAGTTGTGAACCATAACATACATGATTAGTAATTGCATAATGAATTAGAAGTAGATTACCAGAGTCATCCCATGAGCAAGCTTGATTAGAGCTTGATCATGACGAAGTACAACCGGAGGAAGAACCGACAGGACGGCCTCTCCTCTAATCCTCCTTCGCTCTCCATCTTGCTACTATCTAGATCTACTCTAGTTTAGAGAAGAGAGGAGAGCTCTCATCTCTAAACCCTAGCTTTTGCTCTATCTATGAATAATGAATAATGATCAAGGGGTGTCTCCTCCTGGGGCCAGGGGGTCTGGTTATATAGTCTTTTCAGATGAATCTGGGCCATCGGATCAAACCGACATTGATCGTGTGGTTTTCCTTGAAGTATTAGGTCGGTGGAGCATGATCCGCGAAGTTGAAGCTGATTGGTTACTGTAGCTGGGCGGGCACCCAAGGGACTTGGGCGGGCGCCCTGCCCCGGGGCCCGATCAGCCTCCCGTTCGTTCCCGTGGCTTTTGGAGTCTTCTAGATGGTAGAAAATTGCGTGGCATGTTAATATCTCTATGTAATCCCGACGTGTGGGCCTTTCTTCCATATTTCCTGATAACCCCCTGTAGAAATAGACAAACACCAAAACTTGTGGAATTCTGTCAGATAAAACCCTAAGTTTAGATGTTGGTTGTATTTGGATCCTTTTCTTTATTTATTTGATAATTAAATTTGATACTTAAGGACCGTCAACAAACTCCCCCAAGCTTACCTCTTGCTCGTCCCTGAGCAAGGATAATCTCAGCGATGGATCAGAAGTTGTTGCAATATTTTTAAAAGTTGACGGTACACATGCTTTTTAAATGAGGTCTTATCTCTGAGTTAGAGTAAACTGTCAAGACTTAAAACTTACTTACTTTGCCTTTCACTATGGGACTTGTAACCGTCACTTCTGTCTTGAGTAGTTAAGAGATAGAACAATATAGCCAAGTGTCATGTCTCTTATTCTTGATCAGCTATAGCTCTGGAGTTTTTGCAGATTTTCAAATAAAACTCAGAGATTCCTTGTATGACTCTCTAAATCTCTCTTTTGTGGTATTTCTGGATCCTTACCAAGGCAGTGATGGTATATGCCTTCTCTCAAGATATGTGGTATTTGTGGTATAAGGCATAGTGACATTGCCTTCTCTCTCACCCTATTCTAATAAGGCTTTAATATCCGGAGCTCATAGGTGGGAGATAAAGTATACATACTTACAAGACATTTATTGTATAGTCAAACCATGGATCCAAAGAAACAAATCAATAAGCCAAATCAAGATGTGCATGCGTGGCGAATGAATGGTGTATGGTGATGATGGTGATAACAATGGTGAAAGTCTAATTCTACTTTTGCTCTTTTGAGGGGATACATACCTTCCTTGCTTTTTGAAACTTTATGAGGAGAATGAGATGCTCTTCTTTTTCTTTCCTCTCAGGTGGGTATCTTGTACCCCTAACTCTACTATCGGACACTTGTCCATTTTTACCTCTCATCTCAGTTTTTATTTCTTTCGAGGTTCCGGGCACTTGCCCCTTTTTATTTCCTCGTTTATTATTTTTTTTTCTTTTTTTTCTTTTTTTCAGAGCACTCATCTCTTGAGATAATATAGCAAGTGGTAGTAGCAAGATAACTTGAGCATTTATTTCACAAGGAAAAACAGAAATATTTTTGGTTATTCTCTCCCGGATTAGGAGTAGAATATTTTTGGGTGGTTCTCGAGATGGACATGGATTGATATATGTGGATGGTACTTCCGGAGTAGAAGTAGCATATATGAGTGAACGTGCAAGTGAATCTTGATTTTAACCGCATGACAAGCTCCTAAGGGTCTACACAGCTTGACCACACTCAATGCTCATAAGCAGTAAAAAGTAAATGTATGGTTCATAGTCTAATAAGCATGTATATATGGCTGTGGTAGGAATTTAAACTCTCATCATACAGGAACTCATCATGGAATATTTTAAAGATTTTTCAAAGATAAAATTCTCCAGAATTCTAGCATCTCTAGGAACAGATAAACAGCAGCTCAACCTTCCCATATCATATCCGTTAACAACTTAGATTTCAGATCAAGTTTTCATCCCACAAGTTTAGATCTAGAGCAAGCTTTAAATTATAACAGTTATGTCTAAACTCGAGAGAGAACATCAAATTTGCAAATTAGGCAGAGCAACTATTCATCATATCCACGCTAGAGTTTTATTATTAAGATTCAGATTAGCATAGCCACTTTATTTATTTATTAAACACACTAAGCAAAAGATATATATATAAGCACAAAATCTTTATTTGCTTTTTCATAGTTTATTTTAATATTCTAATATAATATAAGTATAAAGATAGGTAGAAATACTTAGCGAGATAAATGGGGTGCTCTCCCCCAAGCTGAATTTTGACATAATTTCTCTTGATGTAGCTAGCAGGTGGCAGGTGTATTTGAAAGTCAGCAGCATTCTGACAGCGATTAGAATGTCCTCCGTCTGCTAGTCTTCTTGATTCTTAAATTCTGTGGAGCTCAAATAGACAACAAAGCTTGTGGAACTAATTAAGTGTTAGCATAAATATCTAGCCTTCATCACGTTGAGCTTCCTCAACAAATATTACTCCCTGTTTTTATATTTTTTTTATTTTATAAAGCAGAAAAGAAATATTTATTTTATTTTTATGCCACCACAGTGAAGGTACTTATGGGTTTTATGCCACTCGTATACTCACATGGGGCTTAGTATTTTTTAACATTTTTATTTTCTTTTCAAGATAGCATGATTAACTAATAATCTATTTAAGGAAAGTAAACAATTAAAGGGAAAAGGGAATGCAGAAAGGATAAATATGGATAACTACCGATCTTACCTTTCGGCGAGGGTTCAATGTTTTAAGTCTTCTTAACAAGACTTCTCACCGTGTTCATTCTTCAGGTACGTCATTTGATTCAGGTGCGGACCTTGACGTCTGCACCTCTTGATACGGTGTCACCCATGTTCTTCGTTTGCCCAGCAGCTCGAAGTGCGGTGTTGGCAGTATCCTGCTCAGTGTGTTTGTGCTCGTAGATCCAGGTCCTTCATTTGGTACAGTCTGAGAGTTATAAAACTCCTCCGTGTTTTGCTCGAAGTGTACCTGCTCATAGAGACAAGGCAGAGATCAAGTGCATGGGTCCTGTTGGTGGAAAACACCAACATAACCTAAAGTGTATTTGTTCTTCTCTAACCCTAAGCATAGTGAGCAAGACAAAGTTGATGGATGAAAAGTTCATGAGCGTAGCACTTATAACATTTGTCAGATCAGATCTCTCAACCTTATGGAAAGATAATCTATCTATGTATATTTCTTTATATCTCTCTCAATGATTGAATGTGTAACATTTTAGCTCATATGATTAGGAGTGTGGGATCATGGAGGTAGTACTAAGAACAAGGATTAAAGGACTAAACATGTTGAATCAGTTGGGTTGGTTAATCTAGAGTTGTAAATCATACATGTTTGTCTCTTTTATTTATATGAACGCCAGAACCAAGGAGAAGCTTATAAAAGTGATAGTCAAGTACCTTAAGGTGTTACCTTACTTGAAGAGTGATGGTGTAGTATCACCTTGTGGAAGCTTTCCTTTCTTAGCGGTTGTGCATCGTGTTTGTGGCACCCTCCATGGATCATCTCTCTATGATGAATGAGCTATGTCCTTCTTGTGCAAATTGTTAAACTTCATGTGTCACTCTCTTCGTCTCTGATATGAGTTTATCTCAGGACTTCCCAAATCGATATTGAAAGTTTTTCTGCAGGGGTTAGTCCGACAATAATATACCAATGTCTACACAAGCAGTTTTTAGTTCAATAACCGAACTAGACTCCATGTCTAATTAGATTAAGGAAGGCTGTTTAACCTAAGCACCATTCTTAATTTAAAAGCCAATAGAAGCATGTGCAGTACTTCCAAACTAACACTTACTAGTAAATAGACAAAGGTAACATGACAGCATTTATAGAGATCTACTCAAGTGGAGATGAAGTAGTGTGATTAGTATTTAACAAATTCAGCATGTCTTAAAGGTAGGGACAACCAACATAGCAACATGGCAAAGGATGTTTGTAAAGTACTCCCCCAAGCTTGAATTTTGCAGAATTCAAGTTTGGATTAATTTAATTCAGTGTTGCATGATGATTGGTTGGACATACCTTGTACTTGCTTGTCATTCATCTGATCTTTTTGCTCCAATCCTGTGAAGGTTAGTGACAAGAATACCCGAAGGAATATTTTTACAATTATCCTTATATGCTCAATACACAAGGTAATGTTGCAAATAATTAAAAACTCATGTTACGATCTGATCAGTGCTTATTTTAGGACACTAAGCTTGTCCTTGGGAAACCATCAATTTATGTCGGCGAAGTGGTTTCCCTTCCAACGCTGACCTAAATCAAGATCAACTCAATGAGATCTGCAATATTTATTATAGACATATGCATCGACAACTGCCCTTTCAAAGTTTTTTATAAATAGAAAGGAAGAGGGGGTTGGAGATCTCAAATGTGGTGATGTTGGAGAGACCAATAGATTGGGAAGATGTTGCATATGAGCATGGAGTAAACAAAGTGGCTATGAAATAAATTCCATGCTCATTAATGTTATCTTCGTCTCCAATCTGAATGTTCAGAGTTTCTCTTGGATTGGTCTCACTTATGTCCTCTTCTATAGTTGGATGAATCTCATCTTCAAAGGGAGTCAAGAACTCACCATTTGAAATTGAACCAAAGTCAGAATTCATTAAGGCTTCTTCCTTATCCATCCATTCTACACATTCTAGCCATTTAGAACTTGTGATCAGGAAAGGGGAGGTGATAGAATGGCTTAACTCTCCTTCACTTGATATGTCATCCTCGACTTCTTCATAAAAGGAACCAGGACATTCTCTAAGAGAACCATTATTGCGAGGATTTGAATTATCCCTGCTTGAAGGTCTCTTATGGAACCAGAAGTCTAAACCATCAGCATCTGAAAGATTTAAGGTCGGAATTCCTTCCTCCCTTGGAGAATTTTGGGGTATTGATGGTTTAGGATAGATAGCTAAAGTTTGGAATTGAAGTGGTTGTGATCTGGCTATCGAAACTTCTTCTTCTTGTCTAGGAACTGGTTCTGTCTCTTTCTCAGGGATATAAAAGCTAGGAGACTTTCCACTTAATAAATCAATCAAATTCCAAGCTTCACTAGTAGGTAGGTGATAAAAGGATCCTCTAGAGGCTGTATTCAAGGTTTGCTTATTTTCCCTACTAAGGCCCTCAAAAAAGTGAATTAGAAGAACTTCTTCTGGAATAGAAAGCTTTGGGCTAGTGAGAGTAAGGTTAATAAAGCGGTCCCATGATTTCCTAAGAGATTCTTCTTCCAGTTGTCTAAAAGAAATAATCTCACGCCGAAGTTCCACCACTTTGGAGATTGGAAAATATTTAGAAAGAAAACTATTATGTAACTCCTTCCAATCTCCATGAACACTCCCTATTTTGAGTTTGTACCAATGTCTAGCTTTTCCCGTTAAAGAGAACGGAAAGAGCTTCCATTTAAGGGTCTCATCGGACATTCCTTCTATGCGAAGGAGGTCACAGACTCGATAAAACTCTCTTAGATGTGTGTATGGGTTTTCCTCACCTTCTCCTAAGAAAGGTTGTTTTTGAACAAATTCTATGTATTCGGGGTCTATCTCAAAACTAGATGCTATGATAGGCTTTGAAGATTTTGGTGGTTCGAGATGTGTGCCCGTAGGTCTATGAAATTCATAGATAGACATGTTTGAATTCATGATAGACCAAAGATCAAGGATTAGATAAGAAGAAAGAATAGCAGAGATGAGGCAAAGGATAAAAAGAAAATATATTTTTTTTTAAAAAAAAAATGATTAAGCTAGTTCGTAGTCAACTCAGCAACCGTTTCCCCGGCAACGGCGCCAAAAAATGCTTGTTGACACTCGCTAACACCACTTGAATACTAGGTTGTCATCCCCAGCATGGCACTAGAGTGTACTATGGTATTTATACGCACACAGATAATCCGCAAGCGCACGGATACAGTTGAAGCTTTTTACCCGGTTAAAGGTTTTATCGTATCCACAGGGAAACGGGAGAACTGATCTACGCTCTAACTTAACCAAGAAAGATAGATAAGTGTAAATAGGAAAGATGGTAGAATTGAATAAGAACAATATTAAAGGTAAGATAACAGTGACTGATAATATGGGAATAGAGAGTAGAGCAATTCTAGTATATGGGCGATGGTAGCAGAATAGAGAGAATAACAATGGTTTCTCTACTTCAAAGGGGTATGTCTATGTCTGGGACGAACCACGTGATAAGAGTACACCACAAAGGATGTTTATCCTTAGGCCGATAAACCCTACCCGTCCTGCTAACGAGAGGTGGACTACAGAGGACCAACGTAACTGTCACCTACGCGGCCTACCACACGATCCAGCTAGACAGGGCATATCCACAAGTAATCTAGATCTAAGCACCTCGCTTACACCTATACTACAACTCTCACCTATAGCGTCCTATAGATTAGAATACTCAAAAGAGTTGTGAACCAGAACATACATGATTAGTAATTGCATAATGAATTAGAAGTAGATTACCAGAGTCATCCCATGAGCAAGCTTGATTAGAGCTTGATCATGACGAAGTACAACCGGAGGAAGAACCGACAGGACGGCCTCTCCTCTAATCCTCCTTCGCTCTCCATCTTGCTACTATCTAGATCTACTCTAGTTTAGAGAAGAGAGGAGAGCTCTCATCTCTAAACCCTAGCTTTTGCTCTATCTATGAATAATGAATAATGATCAAGGGGTGTCTCCTCCTGGGGCCAGGGGGTCTGGTTATATAGTCTTTTCAGATGAATCTGGGCCGTCGGATCAAACCGACATTGATCGTGTGGTTTTCCTTGAAGTATTAGGTCGGTGGAGCATGATCCGCGAAGTTGAAGCTGATTGGTTACTGTAGCTGGGCGGGCACCCAAGGGACTTGGGCGGGCGCCCTGCCCCCGGGCCCGATCGGCCTCCCGTTCGTTCCCGTGGCTTTTGGAGTCTTCTAGATGGTAGAAAATTGCGCGGCATGTTAATATCTCTATGTAATCCCGACGTGTGGGCCTTTCTTCCATATTTCCTGATAACCCCCTGCAGAAATAGACAAACACCAAAACTTGTGGAATTCTGTCAGATAAAACCCTAAGTTTAGATGTTGGTTGTATTTGGATCCTTTTCTTTATTTATTTGATAATTAAATTTGATACTTAAGGACCGTCAACACCGGTCAAGAGAGGCGATCCAGGACGCCCCATCATCCCGATCTCCATCGGCATGTTGGACTTCCCAGAAGCACTCGGTGACTTTGGCTCTAGTGTCAACATTATGCCCAGGGTACTCTATGAAAAATTCTATACATATCCTTTATTAGAAACAACCATGTGTTTGCAGTTTGAAGATTGGACGTTAAGTTTTCCAAAGGGAATATGGAAGAACCTTTGCGTCTGAGTTGGTACCTTGTACGCCCCAGCAGACTTCGTGGTGATAGAAACCGGTAATGATGAGAGGGCACCCATCATCTTAGGGAGGCCATTCTTAAACACCTCGGGAGCTGTCATCTATGCTAGTGCTGCCAAGATCAGTTTCTACATCAAAGGGAGGAAGAAGACGTTTTCCATCAAGAACAAGACTACACAAATCCCAGAGAAATCTCGACATGAACCAAGGAAGAGGACCAACAGGAAGAATAGGAACAAGCAAGTGTGGACCGAGTCAGCTAAGATGGTCACTGCAGTTCAAGGAGGTCAAGATCATCGACTTAAGTCACTGTTTCTGACCAAGAAGGACGACCCAGGTATGCCAAGCATCTATTGCTCCATTAATGGATACAACTTCTACAAGACACTTTGCGACTCCGGATCGGGCATCAACATAATGGCCGCAGTCACCTATCGGCTCTTGTTCGGAACCATGCCCTTAAAACCAACATACATTCAGCTCCAGATGGCAGATTAGACATTTCAAGAGGTTGAAGGTATAGTAATGGATGTCCCTATCAAAATAGATGATCATTTTGTCTACACAGACTTTCAGGTTATCGACATGGGAGAAGACGACTACGATCCACTCATCATCCTTGGAAGACCGTTCCTTAGCACCGTTAAAGCAATTATCTACATTGGAACTGGAGAAGTCCATATGCACTTCCCCTCAGAGAAGGTACGCCGCTATTTTACTGACCCTAATTATATCGTTGAAGACTCTAAGCAGGTTAGGACAAGAAGAAGACGACGCAACCGCAACCAGAGGAGGCAGATTATCAAGGACGGATGGGCAGATTATGAAGGAGAAGTGGTAAGGTCTGAAGACATACAGCTGGAACAGAATTATCCTGAGGAGACCATAGCACCAAGTCAGCTGTGGAGAGAGAAGATAACTATACACGAAGAAGAGGCGTCGCCGGAAGCACCGACTACGCCACCCAACGAATCCCAGGACAACTAGAAAATAGAGAGTCCCGTTCGGAGGACATAAAAACACCGAACGCCTTGCCAAGAGGTAAACTTGGTAGTTATCCTTTCTCTTTCAATTATTTCAAATAGTTTGCTTAGTTAATCATGTTCATACCATCCTAAAAAGAAAATAAAAATGTTAAAAAACAGTAAGCCCCATATGAGTATACGAGTGGCATGAAACCCATAAGTACATTCAGTCTGGTGGCATAAAAATGAAATAAATATTTTTCTGCTCTATGAAATGAAAATATAAAAATAGAGAGTAACATTTATTGAGGAGGCTCAACATGATAAAGGCTAGATATTTATGCTAACACTTAATCAGTTCCACAAAGCTTTGTTGTCTATTTGAGCTCCACAGAATTTAAGAATCAAGAAGACTAGCAGACGAAGGACATTCTAATCGCTGTCAGGGTACTGCCGACTTTCAAATACACCTCTGCCACCTGCTAGCTACATCGAAAAGAAATTACGTCAAAATTCAGCTTGGGGAGAGCACCCCCATTTATCCCGCTAAGTATTTCTATCTATCTTTATACTTATACTATATTAAAATACAACTATACATAACTATGAAAAACCAAATAAAGATTTTGTGCTTATATATATATCTTTTGCTTAGTGTGCTTAATAAATAAATAAAGTGGCTATTCTAAACTGAATCTTAATAATAAAACTCTAGCATGGATATGATGAATAGTTGCTCTGCCTAATTTTCAAATTTGAGTTCTCCCTCTAGTTTAAACATAACTGTTATAATTTAAAGCTTGCTCTAAACCTAAACTTGTGGGAAGAAAACTTGATCTGAAGTCTAGGTTGTTAACAGAGGATGTTCAACCCACACCTATAAACCCTATCGATCCTGCTAACGGGATATGGGCTACAAAGGTAACTCAGAAATGTCACGTTCCTCGCTACTACCACGATCCGGCTAGACAGGGGATATCTATGAGTATCCTAGCCCAAACACTACGTTTACGCTAGAGTTGATTACTCTAAACTCTACGTGAAGAGATCAAAGTAAACTCATAAACCAAAGAACAATAAAACAAAGAACTTACTAGAATTCAGAAGTCGAAATACTGAAGAATCCGAGGAGCAAGCCTCGGGTTAGGAGACTTGATCCTGCAGGTACAACCTCGGAGTAGACACCGACAGGCCGGGCTTCCTCCGATCTACACCTTCACTCTATCTCTCTCAATCTAGTAGAACTAGTTCTACTCTCACATTGGATGCTACGCCCTATGAGGTGGGAACCCTATGGAACCTCTCTCTCTGAATCCCCTCTGGAAAATATGCTAATGAATAATGGGGATTGCCTCCTCCAGGGGCCAGGGGGCCTGCATATATAGCCTATCCAAATGAACGTGGGTCGTTGGATCAAACCGACCTTAATCGCACGGTTTTCCTTGATCCCTTAGGTCGGTGGAGCATAATCCGCAAGGTGGAGCCTGATTGGCTGAGGCACCTGGGCGGGCGCCCAAGGGGGGAGGGCGGGCGCCCTGCCCTCGGACCCGCTCGGCCTCCCGTTCGTTTCTGTGGCTTCTGGAGTCTTCTAGATGATAGAAAATTGTGCAGCACGTTAATATCTCTATGTAAACCCGACATGTGGGCCTTTCCTCCATTTCCTGATAACCCCCTGCTGAAATAGACAAACACCAAAACTCATGAAATTCTGTCAGATAAAACCCTAAGTCTAGGTGTTGGTTTCATTTGGATCATTTTCTTTATTTATTTGATGATTATATCTGGTTCTTAAGGACCATCAACAAGGCGCTCCTGGAAGAAGACTCCCGACAAGCCGGGACTCCTCCTCGGGGAACTCGTCACTCTCTTCCCTCCATTCTCACACTTAGCTAAGCGTAGCTCTTCCTAATATACATCATGATTAACTAGGCTCTCTAAGGGGGTATTTATAGGGGGAAATGGAGTAGGGGCTACTCTAGCGCCACGTCAGCGATCCGTGTGCTCCCTCTTCTCCACACTTGGATCAAACCGACCTTGGAACCACCATATGATCGATGGTTGAGAATTTCCATCACATGTTCATCATGGGGATGTCGGTGGGAGTGAACCAACTCAAGATGGGGCCCACATGTCGGTCGGCCGACCTGCCATTTGGATGACAGTGGGTCCCATTGACCTTCTAGAAGGTCCTTAGGTCGGTGGGAGGTTGGGCTAGGTGGCATCACCCAATTGGTCGGTCAGCCGACGAACCTTTGGGGCCCCTGGCCCACCTCTAGCCTCCTGGTGGTGTTCCCACTTGTAACACCCCAGGTGTTTGTCACTTGCTAAGTACTAGGTTTGAGCTCAAACATGACAAGTTCAATGGTAATATAGAGGTCAAAGTCAATCTATGAAAGTAAACCCCAAATTGGGCTTGGTGGATGCAACCTTGCTTGCATATATGCCTTTTTAAAAGGTATGCTTTGATGATGCTAATGGAACCTTTTCCATGTGCCTTATATCCATCCCAATCTATGTTGGTCTTTGGAAAAGTTTGGAATCAAGAAGTCACATGAAATGGTAAGTTATATCCTTGCCGGAATGGCTCTATTAAGGAAATAGAATCATGGGTCATCAAACAACCCTTGAAAACATGTTCATATGACTCTAGATGAATTATACAATAAAAGTCATGAAGGGTTCATGTTGAGCTTATGTCAAGAAAATGCTTCAATTGGCCTAAAATCCTATTTGGAGCTTTATCGGGTTACTGCTTTGACCAAAGTGAAAGATTGACTTCTGTTGCAGTTATGAGGTTTGACCCTAAATGAAAGTTGTAGTATTGCTTCTGTAGAACAAACTTTGTTTAAGTATCAAGAGCTAGTTTGGTTCCTATCCTAATCAAATTGAGCTTTCAATAATCAATTCAGTGCTGATTTGCTACCTCCATATATTGGCTAAGTCCCTGAAAGTGACAGCAGTGAGTTAGCTCCTTCATGACATTTTATTATCCAAATTCTTATGGTAACTCAATTAGATTCCTTAATATGAGTTGGACTACTCTTCTTGATGAAAGCAATGGATCAAGTATCATCAAATTTGGAGTTCATTTGGGTATCTAAAAGTAGCTCCCAAAACAGCAAAAAGTTATTTTATCGCTAAACGGACGTCGACCCGTTGGCATGCCGCGTTCTCGTGTTTTTGTTAAGCAACTCAAGTTGGTCCAAAAGTAAAAGTTGTGGATAATTGTTTGGAGAAGGTTATGTAAAAAGTTGCATCAAGTTTGACATGGTTTGGACCATCAATTCTTGGTTTTCCTAATCACCGTCAATACGTTGACACTTGGGAATTGGCATCTAATTATCTCTTAATCTGTTGGTCTAATGACCATGGTCACTTAATCAAAGTTGGAGAGCCGGCCGAGGTGAGCAAACTTCCTTTTTGGCCCAAGATCCAATTCGGCCCAGAAGTGGCCCAAACCGGCGTCCCACCTTCCCTACTTCGTCGCCCGCCACGTGCTCGGTAAAATGCGCCTGTGGTCGACGCGCGTCCTGGGCGTGGCAGCCATGCGCGAGCTGTGCCTCCACCCTTCCAAGCGCCGCTGCCGCGTGCCTCCAGCGCCCTCACCTAATGTCACAAGCTGTGCACCCGTCCTCGGTCTCTCTTCCCCGCTCGCTGCCCTCTGTCTCGTCCTCCATCGCGGGAACGCGAGCTCGCTCTGCCATGGATGTGCAAGCTCTAAGCCGCCGTCTCGTTCCCTTGCCTCCGCGCCTCCTCTGTCCTAGCAGCGCCTTCCATCGCCTTCGCCACTCGTTCACGAACCCGGCGCGCCCCTTCCCTGCCTCTCCAGCCGCCGGAGTAGCCCCGGCATTGGTTTGTCAGAGTAGTGGCCGCGTCTGCTCGTGGCCATAGCCGTTGAGGTCAAGGTCTTGCCGAGACGAGCTGCTCACTGCGTGCGCCCGGGCCCCCTGAGGCTCCCCATCAACTTCCCCGCCGTCAACGTGCACTTCTCCGGCAGGAACAGGAGCTCCGGCGACGTTTCCTCTGTTCTGCTCGCGACCAAGGGCCTTGTGCCCAAATTCGACTAAAGCCAGGGGGTTTTCTGGAGAACGCATGACACATGTGAATAGTACCTGCAGGGACCTCTCGGTTGTAGTTTGTTTTGCGGATAACTTAAGGGTCTCTGTGCAAATCTGTTTTTCCTTCATATGGCTGAAGTTTGGAAAATCATCATAAATTTTAGAAACATCGTAAAATAGCAAATGTGGACTTTTTAGAATCCTTGTGAAATTCTCTATGCAGTAGATCTATAATATGGCATGGTTTAGTTTGTCGTTTTAGTCATAAAAATAGATTTATGCAGTTGGGTTTTAATTGCTTGTTATATTTGTCTTTTTCATAAATGCTGTAGTATTGCTCGAATAAATGTGAAAATATTGTGACATGCTTTGCATATGATATTTGATGTCTGGCATTTGTTTCATGAATTTAGGATTGATAGATTAAGAGTTATGAAAATAACAAATGCCCTGTGTTGCTTTGCTCCTATTCTGAGTGGATCTGCATGTTTGTATTGTTTGGCTCAGTTAATTTGAGAATCTTGCCTAGATGAAAATATATAAGTTTTAGTAATTTTCATAAGCTTTCCAGAAAGGTAAATAGCACAATTTTTGGTTAAGCACATGTTTAGTTATAGTGGTTTAAATTACTGTTCCAGTTTCTGTCTAAACCCAGACCGGGTTGCATTGTTTGTAATGTAAGACCTTTTTAGTTGTAGATTTAGCTGTACATGTTTATAACAAAGTTGTTCACAATTAATTAAGGTTTCTAGAAAGGATATAACCATAATTTATGGACATGTGAAACTCAAGTTATGGGTGTTTAATGTAGCATGACAGATTCTGTCTGTGTTTTGGACAGAGTTATCTTCATGGGATTAATTGACCTTGTTAACTGTAGATTCATATTTAGATGATAATAAGAAAGTTGTAGGTAACTTTATAAGCTTTCCAAAAATATAAGAATTATGTTTGCTGGAGGTCTACAACTCTAGTTATGCTGCTTTGAATTGCCTATCAGTTTTCTGTGTAATTGTACCCCTACTGTTTGGCAGCATGAGCAGTTTTATTTATGCAATTAATTCCATGATATAAATGATGTTTGCTGTGAAACATGTATATATAAAAGATGTAGATAACTTATTAATATATCTTGTGGTAAAGTTTCATATCATTTAGCTAAGTGGTTTGTGAGTTACAGTAGTATGAATTTCATCCTTTGAAATGCTTGTTCTCTGGAAGTTACTGGACCAGATTATATGGTCATGCATGTTTGACTTGGTTAACTTGTTAATCATGCTAATATGATTAAAAATTAATTGTAGATAATTTTATAATCTTTCCAGAATGTCCTATTGCATAGTTTTTGGAGTTGTGTAACTCCAGTTATGATTTATTTACTGAGTTGTTGCATGTATGTCCAAAATTGCTGAAAATGCATGAATGCTTGATTGCATTACTTGTTGTGTGCAAACTGTGATTTATGTCTTTAATGGTGATTAAGTAATACACTTGTAACCTTGTAAAACTTGTGTCATTATTGATATGTTTGCTCTATATAATTGGTCATGTGATGTTAGCTAAATAACTTTAGATGCCTATGTCTTGCATACTTTTATGTAATGCATGTTGTGTCACTATTCCGCATATTCATGCACTTGCATCTTGCATCTCATCTAGGTGCGCTAGATGAATCACGTGAAGGTCATGATGTGGAATCAAACTCAAAGATGGTGTTTGGTGGACCTCTCCCAAAGGTGGAAGGACTAAGCAAGTGTTGTGACCTTAGATGCCACCAAGACGAAGCAACTAACTGAACTGACTCAGTGTTGATCCCAGGCAAGCCCCGAAGCATTATAAGTCTCCCACTACTTTTGAATGCAGTTGAGAATATATGTTATATATGTATTGTTGCATTAAGTAAAGGAGTTGGGTGAAACCCTTGCTGCATATAACACTCCTTGTCCAGCAAATATACCTATAACCCTATGTAGATTCAGGATCGAATCTAAATGCTTAGTCATGCTTAGACCGGTAGAAGCCAGGTGATGTCCTATCACCTGAGCGAGATAGGTGGATACCTGAAAAGGTAGGCTATATATGCTATCATGGAAATAACCAAGTGATGAGGATGAATAATTGGAGACCGGGCGGGACGACGCTAGAGAAGTAACAAGACATGGAGGTCTTGGGTGCCTATCTATCCCCGCCTGTGTCGATTAAGGACTGATCGTTGACGGCCCTCTTGTCATGTTGAACGCATGCCCCACACTTAGCTGGAAGGATAAGTCGTTCCGACCGCGAAGCCTGAACACTATCCGGGCCGGGAATCGGCCCGATGTACGCGCTGTATTGGTGATGGTTGAGGAGAACGACGAGGGCGCGGCGCGCAACCTTGGTATACCTTGGATACCTCGGTCGCCGGAACGGTCCTCGGGTACGGGCGGTGCCTGTCGAACCCGCGAATTGGTCCTGGATAGTGTAATATGGTGACCTGTAGCTCACTTTGGCCGGTGAGTGTGGTTTGTGTGGGGAATAACTCGCCAGCTGGTCAGAAATCGATTCGAATCGCCATCGCTCCTGGATAGTGAGCACTTGACTTGAGCCCCGTCCTCGTAGTAATGTTTATGGAACACTTGGATGGTTATGGTATGATGATGTTGGAAATGCCACATCAAATATGGGTACTATTGTTGAATCTTAATCAAGTGATTGCTTTAGTACAGGTGCTAATCTAGATGATAGGTTAATGATTATTAACTTGAGCTAAATACCTGAAGGATTACTTAGTTGCAACTTAAGTTTTTTTTATGCAAAAAATGTTGTCAAGCTAGCTCCACCAATAAAGCCTTGCATACTCCTTGGTGTCATATTATTTCTGGTTTATGACGGGTAAGTCTAGCTGAGTACCTTCTCGTACTCAGGGTTTATTCCCACTTGTTGTAGGTTGTGATGTATCATGGCTACTGCAAGAGTTGGATGACTCCTACCATATTAGAGGAGTAAGATCATGGGCATGATCCTTCTTAGTTACCTCATCTATGTTGCTTTTGTTGGAGTTGACCTGGATACTGGCATGTATTTGAAATGAGGGCAATATTAGTTTCAAATTACTTTGCTTCCGCTACTTTTCAACTTAAGTTGTAATAACTATATTGAACTCAGATGTATGTCAAACTATTTGTGAAATGGATGTAACATGTGACTTGTTATGTTGAATCACTACGATCTTGGCTGGTATGTTGGTTGGTTTGAAATCCCTCGTGATTTCACGGACTACCGGGTTTATGAGAGTTCGATTACGGTAAAGCAACTGCTTTAGCGGGAGTTTTTCGTAGTTGATCTCTTGTAAATTGGGCGGTTCTGTTACAGCTGGTATCAGAGCAAGGTTCAACATTAAACTTGTCATATGTGTATTTAAAACAAAAGATTTTGTTTTCTAAAATTAGTTTTTGACAACTTATAGCTATTATAGATAAAGGTGTGTTCAAATCTAAAAAGGTTTTATCTAAGTATGCCAGTGGTCATTTCCTTTATGCCCAATTAAGGACCCTTAGGTGGCTTATTTAAGTACTGACTTGGGGGTTATGCATCATGTTTCTATTTCGTTGCTCATACGGCGTGCAATAGTATGAGTGCCATTCATTTGAATGGTAATGTATGGATCATTTTTCCTCTACGCCTTGGTAAGTGTGAGCTATGAGAGCATGATCGGATACACCGCCGATCTAGGGAAGTGCTTTTGGTACTGGATCATGTGCACATTTTACATGTGCCTATGAAAAGGTATCGCATGATGGGTGAT
The DNA here is from genome assembly GCF_000003195.3 of Sorghum bicolor. Taxonomy (NCBI): domain Eukaryota; kingdom Viridiplantae; phylum Streptophyta; class Magnoliopsida; order Poales; family Poaceae; genus Sorghum; species Sorghum bicolor. The sequence goes on along the minus strand of NC_012870.2, from coordinate 40,343,584 downwards.
TCCGTCCTTAGAGGCGATGCCGTCACTAGGACGATGATGTGGGTAGTAGCACTACACATACATGTATGGGGAATACACGTGTGTGGAGCGCATAGCTTTTTAATCTTGTACTGCATGTTTCATACTGTGGGTGGGCTGAAATGAGTTTTCTGCAGGTATGCTAACCACAAATGCGTAAATTGAATATTACGACTAGCTATATGTCGAGAGTGTACGTGTTATGCCACCGACATAGAACGTGATTGCCACCTTAGGCTGTCAATTTTGTGAGATCGAATAGGACGAAGCATGCATCGTCATGATTGTTTCCTTATGTCTAACTGTGCTTCTCTCACCCTTGTTCCAGTAATAAATAACTTGTGAGTCAATGTGTGTCATCTTGCTTGTGTGAAGTTAGATGAAATGTTTTGCTCCATGTTGCTTGAATAGCTATAATTGAAGGTAGGGTGTGATTAGCTTTGTTTTGCCCGTGTTGTGGTCAATCTGTGCACCCTATTAGTATGATGCACATCTCTAAGATGACCATTCTTTTAAAACATAAGTAAAAATTTGTTTTCACAACTAGAGAAGGGACATACACCTTTCTAGTAAAAGAAAGTAAAAGATAAAAGCACTTTACCATCATGTTTTGTATGTTCAGGTGTACTAGTGTTGCTTTAGATAACTGCTTGTTATCTGCGGAACTTTGTGCTTAGTAATGATTGTTGGAGATAGTGTGATTCATGTTCTCACATGTTTGTTTAAAACCATGATGCATGAGTAGATGTGTTGTTAATCAGGTAGTGTCGTAGTTGTTACCTTTTTGTCCTTAGTAAGCATGCGAGTGTTGAAGAGCCTTATCTTAGAATAACACTCATGTCACTTTAATCTCATGGTTATCTCCAAGTAGATTCCAATGATAAAGAGCTTGAGTTTGTGCATGGTTGTTAGCTCTTGAATGTTGTGTATCCATCCCCTAATCTGTGTATTGACTCAATCTTTCAAATCTCAATCATTTTATCTCCAACTCTCTTGAGTCTCTGGGTATTTATCCATCTTAATCTTATGTGATCTATGTTCTCTAGTACTATGTTTTAATCACTTCCTTGTGAACCTCTAATCTCATGACTATCTCAGTTGATACCCCCTCTTTTGCAAAGTGCTCGCTGCTATGCAACCCAATTTTTGCCATGAGAGATTTCTTTTGGATTGTATGTTCGGTAATGGTGTCTTGGTTAATGATTTATGGTGCCGTGACGAAACCGAGAGCCCCTTGTGGCGGCCGACACATGGTTGTGCTGCTCGGCACGCACTGGTATCGTTGTTGCTATCCAGGCTCTATTATAGAACTACACCAATGTGTCATCTCATCATGAGTTTGTCCTTAATTATCTATCCAGATTTGATCAGAAGATCCTTATTTCACGTGCAAGTAAGAGGACTTCCTATGAAGTTACAATGAGGATAACCTTTGAAGAACAGGTCACTGACATAAACATTAATGGACTACAAGAGATGGTAGACAAGTGACATTATTTAACTATCCCTACAATGATGATGGCCATTTAATGAGCAACATGGGTCGTCCACGCTGAACCAAAAGGACGCACGACACTTAATGTTGGACAAGTTATCTGTTGAACAAGCATCAGTCATCACCATTGTGCTTATGATCTAGTTTTCCTAAGTCTTGATCTTTATGTGCATCGTGGTGATACGACTAAAGTCAACCATCTTTATCATGAATCCTTATCTCCTGGCTTTGAAGGTGACTAATGGTTAAGCGTCAACCGCAATTGTTGTGGTTAAGTGTGGAGCTATGGAAATTTTAGTGCTGAGAGCCAATTGATTGGGTGCTAGTCACAAGGCTAATCTTAAGCAAGGCAATGATGGATTGACAATCGCAAAGGATATATTTCGTCAAATAGTGAATTAAACTGTGGAGTAGAGAGATGTCTTGTCAGTCAGGAATGCTGCCGTTTTAGCACCGAACAAGTTTAGTGTGTATATGTTCTGCCTACACAAATGGTGCCCGTTTCAGCTGAATTTTGATCAGAGGTTGGAAGACTCATGGATCTGTATTTCTACCAAAGTTCATGGAAATGTGAGTAGTAATTGGTGAAATATGAACTAAAACCTGAAAGGGGTAGAAGTCTACAATCTTCCTTTTGATATCGATCATCCTTCGTATATAAAGTGGCGTTGATTTTAGTGCCATGGATTATAGTATGGGCAATGTCTTGCTGCATAGATAATGCTTATATGCTGAAATAAGATTCTTTGTACCCGTTTGTGCCAGTGTGAGCCAGAAACATTTGGAAAGGTGTCAATCAATAGATTTTCAATATCAGAGCTACCGACTGATCCTAAAAAGAAGCCTCAAATGCAAAAGTAGTTCCACTTGATTGGTTTTGCTATGGTACAAGTCAACCTAACTCTTATGCAATTGCACCATGAAGAAAGGTCATGCTTAACCTACTTGGTGGTAAACTGTTTCTTTAGTTGGTTGAACACTTGCAACTGTTGGAGACATATAGGCCCCACTATCATCCTTTGTCAGTAGTGGTTATCCAATTCTTACATGCCTTGGTTACCTTCTATGTGTTACCCAAGAAGTTACATCTGATTCAACCCAGATAACTGTTATTGTTTGGATACAAGAATCCCATTAAAGTAAATGATCATGGAAGGCATGAAACCAACAGAGTCAGCTATCACATTCACTGTTCTCTTAATCGGGTGGTCAGTACAATGTTGTCATTAGAGAAAGAGAACTGCATGCATGGAAAGTTACACTCCAACCATTTTGGTAGAGGACTGCTTTTCAAATCTTGTGAATGAGCCTGGAATCACTATAATGCGCAACCCTTAGAAGCTTGTGAAGTGGTGTGAAGTTCGTATGGCTTGCATTAGTTTCACTAAAGAAGCTAATGGTACAAGTAGCTCCTTAGGCTCGAAACAACCAAAAACAAAGTACATGGAACAGTTTGTCTTGGATTCCTCCCAAAGTAACAATGCTTCACTAAAGTCAAACAATAAGGGAGATTCTCCAAATAAAGGTTTACTATGAAGAGCAAGTATCATGAAATGTTTGGACCAAGTTTGCTTCTCTGATGTTCCAAGCAAAGTAGCCCACTGTTATCACTGATGTTGGAAAAATGCGTGACATTGTTTTCTTCCCTTGAAAGTCTTTTGCACCGAATCTCGGGACGAGATTCTTTTAAGGGGGGAAGGCTGTAACACCCCAGGTGTTTGTCACTTGCTAAGTACTAGGTTTGAGCTCAAACATGACAAGTTCAATGGTAATATAGAGGTCAAAGTCAATCTATGAAAGTAAACCCCAACTTGGGCTTGGTGGATGCAACCTTGCTTGCATATATGCCTTTTTAAAAGGTATGCTTTGATGATGCTAATGGAACCTTTTCCATGTGCCTTATATCCATCCCAATCTATGTTGGTCTATGGAAAAGTTTGGAATCAAGAAGTCACATGAAATGATAAGTTATATCCTTGTCGGAATGGCTCTATTAAGGAAATAGAATCACGGGTCATCAAACAACCCTTGAAAACATGTTCATATGACTCTAGATGAATTATACAATAAAAGTCATGAAGGGTTCATGTTGAGCTTATGTCAAGAAAATGCTTCAATTGGCCTAAAATCCTATTTGGAGCTTTATCGGGTTACTGCTTTGACCAAAGTGAAAGATTGACTTCTGTTGCAGTTATGAGGTTTGACCCTAAATGAAAGTTGTAGTATTGCTTCTGTAGAACAAACTTTGTTTAAGTATCAAGACCTAGTTTGGTTCCTATCCTAATCAAATTGAGCTTTCAAGAATCAATTCAGTGCTGATTTGCTACCTCCATATATTGGCTAAGTCCCTGAAAGTGACAGCAGTGAGTTAGCTCCTTCATGACATTTTATTATCCAAATTCTTATGGTAACTCAATTAGATTCCTTAATATGAGTTGGACTACTCTTCTTGATGAAAGCAATGGATCAAGTATCATCAAATTTGGAGTTCATTTGGGTATCTAAAAGTAGCACCCGAAACAGCAAAAAGTTATTTTATCGCTAAACGGACGTCGACCCGTTGGCATGCCGCGTTCTCGTGTTTTTGTTAAGTAACTCAAGTTGGTCCAAAAGTAAAAGTTGTGGATAATTGTTTGGAGAAGGTGATGTAAAAAGTTGCATCAAGTTTGACATGGTTTGGACCATCAATTCTTGATTTTCCTAATCACCGTCAATACGTTGACACTCGGGAATTGACATCTAATTATCTCTTAATCTGTTGGTCTAATGACCATGGTCACTTAATCAAAGTTGGAGAGCCGGCCGAGGTGAGCAAACTTCCTTTTTGGCCCAAGATCCAATTCGGCCCAGAAGTGGCCCAAACCGGCGTCCCACCTTCCCTACTTCATCGCCCGCCACGTGCTCGGTAAAATGCGCCTGTGGTCGACGCGCGTCCTGGGCGTGGCAGCCATGCGCGAGCTGTGCCTCCACCCTTCCAAGCGCCGCTGCCGCGTGCCTCCAGCGCCCTCACCTAATGTCACAAGCTGAGTACCCGTCCTCGGTCTCTCTCCCCCGCTCGCTGCCCTCTGTCTCGTCCTCCATCGCGGGAACGCGAGCTCGCTCCGCCATGGATGTGCAAGCTCTAAGCCGCCGTCTCGTTCCCTTGCCTCCGCGCCTCCTCTGTCCTAGCAGCGCCTTCCATCGCCTTCGCCACTCGTTCACGAACCCGGCGCGCCCCTTCCCTGCCTCTCCAGCCGCCGGAGTAGCCCCGGCATTGGTTTGTCAGAGTAGTGGCCGTGTCTGCTCGTGGCCATAGCCGTTGCGGTCAAGGTCTTGCCGAGACGAGCTGCTCACTGCGTGCGCCCGGGCCCCCTGAGGCTCCCCATCAACTTCCCCGCCGTCAACGTGCACTTCTCCGGCAGGAACAGGAGCTCCGGCGCCGTTTCCTCTGTTCTGCTCGCGACCAGGGGCCTTGTGCCCAAATTCGACTAAAGCCAGGAGGTTTTCTGCAGAACGCATGACACATGTGAATAGTACCTGCAGGGACCTCTCGGTTGTAGTTTGTTTTGCGGATAACTTAAGGGTCTCTGTGCAAATATGTTTTTCCTTCATATGGCTGAAGTTTGGAAAATCATCATAAATTGTAGAAAAATCGTAAAATAGCAAATGTGGACTTTTTAGAATCCTTGTGAAATTCTCTATGCTGTAGATCTATAATATGGCATGGTTTAGTTTGACGTTTTAGTCATGAAAATAGATTTATGCAGTTAGGTTTTAATTGCTTGTTATATTTGTCTTTTTCATAAATGCTGTAGTATTGCTCGAATAAATGTGAAAATATTGTGACATGCTTTTCATATGATATTTGATGTCTGGCATTTGTTTCATGAATTTAGGATTGATAGATTAAGAGTTATGAAAATAACAAATGCCCTGTGTTGCTTTGCTCCTATTCTGAGTGGATCTGCATGTTTGTATTGTTTGGCTCAGTTAAGTTGAGAATCTTACCTAGATGAAAATATATAAGTTTTAGTAATTTTCATAAGCTTTCCAGAAAGGTAAATAGCACAATTTTTGGTTAAGCACATGTTTAGTTATAGTGGTTTAAAGTACTGTTCCAGTTTCTGTCTAAACCCAGACAGGGTTGCATTGTTTGTAATGTAAGACCTTTTTAGTTGTAGATTTAGCTGTACATGTTTATAACAAAGTTGTTCACAATTAATTAAGGTTTCTAGAAAGTATATAACCATAATTTATAGACATGTGAAACTCAAGTTATGGGTGTTTAATGTAGCATGACAGATTCTGTCTGTGTTTTGGACAGAGTTATCTTCATGGGATTAATTGACCTTGTTAACTGTAGATTCATATTTAGATGATAATAAGAAAGTTGTAGGTAACTTTATAAGCTTTCCAAAAATATAAGAATTATGTTTGCTGGAGGTCTACAACTCTAGTTATGCTGCTTTGAATTGCCTATCAGTTTTCTGTGTAATTGTACCCCTACTGTTTGGCAGCATGAGCAGTTTTATTTATGCAATTAATTCCATGATATAAATGATGTTTGCTGTGAAACATGTATATATAAAAGATGTAGATAACTTATTAATATATCTTGTGGTAAAGTTTCATATCATTTAGCTAAGTGGTTTGTGAGTTACAGTAGTATGAATTTCATCCTTTGAAATGCTTGTTCTCTGGAAGTTCCTGGACCAAATTATATGGTCATGCATGTTTGACTTGGTTAACTTGTTAATCATGCTAATATGATTAAAAATTAATTGTAGATAATTTTATAATCTTTCCAGAATGTCCTATTGCATAGTTTTTGGAGTTGTGTAACTCCAGTTATGATTTATTTACTGAGTTGTTGCATGTATGTCCAAAATTGCTGAAAATGCATGAATGCTTGATTGCATTACTTGTTGTGTGCAAACTGTGATTTATGTCTTTAATGGTGATTAAGTAATACACTTGTAACCTTGTAAAACTTGTGTCATTATTGATATGTTTGCTCTATATAATTGGTCATGTGATGTTAGCTAAATAACTTTAGATGCCTATGTCTTGCATACTTTTATGTAATGCATGTTGTGTCACTATTCCGCATATTCATGCACTTGCATCTTGCATCTCATCTAGGTGCGCTAGATGAATCACGTGAAGGTCATGATGTGGAATCAAACTCAAAGATGGTGTTTGGTGGACCTCTCCCAAAGGTGGAAGGACTAAGCAAGTGTTGTGACCTTAGATGCCACCAAGACGAAGCAACTAACTGAACTGACTCAGTGTTGATCCCAGGCAAGCCCCAGAGCATTATAAGTCTCCCACTACTTTTGAATGCAGTTGAGAATATATGTTATATATGTATTGTTGCATTAAGTATAGGAGTTGGGTGAAACCCTTGCTGCATATAACACTCCTTGTCCAGCAAATATACCTATAACCCTATGTAGATTCAGGATCGAATCTAAATGCTTAGTCATGCTTAGACCGGTAGAAGCCAGGTGATGTCCTATCACCTGAGCGAGATAGGTGGATACCTGAAAAGGTAGGCTATATATGCTATCATGGAAATAACCAAGTGATGAGGATGAATAATTGGAGACCGGGCGGGACGACGCTAGAGAAGTAACAAGACATGGAGGTCTTGGGTGCCTATCTATCCCCGCCTGTGTCGATTAAGGACCGATCGTTGACGGCCCTCTTGTCATGTTGAACGCATGCCCCACACTTAGCTGGAAGGATAAGTCGTTCCGACCGCGAAGCCTGAACACTATCCGGGCCGGGAGTCGAGCCGCCATGCGCTGTATTGGCGATGGTTGAGGAGAACGACGAGGGCGCGGCGCGCAACCTTGGTATACCTTGGATACCTCGGTCGCCGGAACGGTCCTCGGGTACTGGCGGTGCCTGCTGAACCCGCGAATTGGTCCTGGATAGTGTAATACGGTGACCTAAAGCTCACTTGATCAGTGAGTGTGGTTTGTGTGGGGAATAACTCGCCAGCTGGTCAGAAATCGATTCGAATCGCCATCGCTCCTGGATAGTGAGCACTTGACTTGAGCTTCGTCATCGTAGTAATGTTTATGGAACACTTGGATGGTTATGGTATGATGATGATGTTGGAAATGCCACATCAAATATGGGTACTATGGTTGTATCTTAATCAAGTGATTGCTTTAGTACAGGTGCTAATCTAGATGATAGGTTAATGATTATTAACTTGAGCTAAATACCTGAGAGGTTACTTAGTCGCAACTTAAGCTTTTTATGCAAAAAGTGTTGTCAAGCTAGCTCCACCAATAAAGCCTTGCATACTCCTTGGTGTCATATTATTTCTGGTTTATGACGGGTAAGTCTAGCTGAGTACCTTCTCGTACTCAGGGTTTATTCCCACTTGTTGCAGGTTGTGATGTATCATGGCTACTGCAAGAGTTGGATGACTCCTATCATAGTGGAGGAGTAAGATCATGGGCATGATCCTTCTTAGTTACCTCATCTATGTTGCTTTTGTTGGAGTTGACTTGGATACTGGCATGTATTTGAAATAAGGGCAATATTAGTTTCAAATTACTTTGCTTCCGCTACTTTTCAACTCAAGTTGTAATAACTATCTTGAACTCTGATGTATATCAAACTACTTGTGAAATGGATGTAACATGTGACTTGTTATGTTGAATCACTACGATCTTGGCTGGTATGTTGGTTGGTTTGAAATCCCTCGTGATTTCACGGACTACCGGGTTTATGAGAGTTCGATTACGGTAAAGCAACTGCTTTAGCGGAAGTTTTTCGTAGTTGATCTCTTGTAAATTGGGCGGTTCTGTTACACCATTTGTCATGTGAAGTGTTGTCCAAAATTGAGTCGAGCTGCACACTTGCTTGTTTTCATGTAAGCCCAAGGATCCATGTGCTATGTGTTGGAACCGTTGAGAGCAAGCACACTTGGATCCAAGGGTTGGGATTGACACCTTGGAGTATGCCATGGCTCATGCCATGGAGGGGAGCCCCTAGTGGGCCCAAATCCCAGTCGGTCGACCTAGGTTATGGGGCCCACAAGGCTCATTTGCTTCTTCCCTGCAGTGAACAAGCTAAGAGTACAAGTGGAACTTTATTAGTGATAAATATGTTCATGTGATGCTTATCTTCCTTTAATCGAGGACTGTTGATGGGCTTTTGAGTATATAGAACTGGGTGTTATTTCCCATCAACAAGTTCCCCCAAGCTTAACCTTTGCTCGTCCCGAGCAAACAATCAAGACTTAGTTCGATTGGATCAGCTTTATCACTAAGTTAACATCTTAATAGTACTACGTGCACAACAAAGAACTTCTCCTTGAATGGAAAACTTAGCAATGCTAACACACCAATGTTACTTTAGCACCCATGGGCTTATAGCATTAACTCAGTCTTGGGATGTTGAGAGATAGAACAACTTTGACTTGACATCTACTTTTCTCGTTCTTTAGCAAGTTTCATGCCAGATGTTTTTGCTAAGTTTTTCAAAAGAAATCTTAATGTTCCTCATATGGTTTCTCTCAAGTCACTCAAGTGGTGTATAGATCCTTACCGAGGCATATGAGTATGTTGCCTTCTCTATGTAATTCTACTGCAATAAATGCTTATGTGGATCTCAAGGTAGGAACAAGGGGATGGCGTACTTACATTGCATATGTTGTGAAGTCAAACCTCGGATCCTTGGAGGAAGAGTAGTGTCATACTCGAGATCAAGATATATATGTGGAAAGGTGGTATGAGTATGATGGCTAGATGGCTCCTTTATTTGATTGTGCTCTCTTTTTTTTCTATTGAGACAAGGCTATCATTTTTCTCTTCTTTTTTTCAAGGACTTGATGATGTCCTTCCTAACAAGATGATTATTTTTCTATAACCTTTGCTTTGTGTCTCATCTAACATTTAGCTATTAGAGAGAGATTCTACACTTAGAGCATGGAGCATCTATTTTTGGTGGAATGGAATGGAATGGTATGGAATGTTGCATACTCCTACTGTAGGAGCAGTAGATGTATGTGGATGGTGTGGATCTTGATCTCATTGAGCATGATACAACTCTAAACCAAGGGTCAACAAGAGTTGACAACTCTCAACACAAGCAAGCAGCCTATGTGCTGGGTTTCTATCATGTACAACATATATGGCTTGTGGTAGGAATTTAACACCATTGAGAAACAATTAAGTTTTTTTTTCTTAAAAAAATAAATTCACTGGCAATCATATGCATGCTTAGAACAATAGTATAGATCTCTTATCTTAGCGCTATATCATGTCTCACAACAACTTAGACTTTGTTTTAGGACTTGCAACCCACTAATTGTTCAAGTTCATGATGGTTGAGAATGCTAAGTAATCCATACTTAGAGAAATGCTAAGTTGTAAACAAGTACTAGAGAGACATCAACTAGCAATTTCATCATCATTTCCACAGGAAGGATAGCATACATGAAGCATATATATAAAAAGGAAATAAAGCTAATGAATATTTTTTTTGGATTTTTATGCAAGAAGGAAACAAACAAAATGCAATAAAACAAGAATTAAATTAGGAGGTTTGGAAACTCACCTTGGATAAACTTACCTTAATGGGGGAGAGGATCTCCCCCAAGCTTGCCTTCTTGCTCACTGGGGTGGTTGATACCCAAACCACTGGTCCCATCGGTACTCATTCTCAGCTTAGAGGCTCTGGGCCATGTCCAAGTTCTCTTGCATGAGCAAGGTGGTCTGCTGTCCGATGTTGATGTTCTCCATATCGCTGATGAGTGTCTCCATTTTGCATGGTGGTTGGCGCCTCCTCCTACCACGAGGGCAAGGGGTGCGCGCTGCTGAAGATGTCATGGAGTGATGAGGTGTTTCCATGTGCATGGAGTTCACCTCATCCTCCTCTTGTGGTGCAGCATAAGAGGGAACAGCTTGCTGTTGAGCAGCATGAGACTGTGCTCTTGTCATTCTATCTGTCCCTGCAACAAGGTTGGCTCTATTCTCTCTTCCTAGCCTTAGGGTTAGTGATGAAGGTTTATACAACCAAAGGTCTTCATTGGGGGGAGAGACCTCAATAGGATGGTTCCCATAAATCATTTTAAGGTTATTTCTAGGATCTCTCTTAATCAAATTAGCACTCCCAAACATCTGCTCACCTAAGATAGATCTATCATCTAGATGTACTCTTGTTGACACCGTTTTTGGACATGTGCACGGGGACCAGTAGAGTATAGATCGACAGGTGGAGCAACGGTAATTAGATTGCAGAAGAGTTGCTGATGAGGGGAGCTGCCGATGAAGAGATGAGTGAGTATGACTAAGTCCAGGGGTAGTGACGTGTTCTTGCCGATGATCAATATTGGTGTTTCCCGATGGCTATAATAGGGAAACTGTCGATGACTCTGAAAGGAAGTGTGGAGGTTGCCGATTGATCTGTGGCGGTGTCCCGGTCAGTTACGAAAGGATGGTTCTATGTTTTTCTTAGTTATTTAAGTTCGTTTTGTATACGGATTCTGTTTAATTTGAAATTTGAGTCCTAGTCGTGTCTGATTGTAGCTCTTTGAGCAGGGTATAAATGTAGAACCTAGGGCCTTGTAATGAGACATCTATCGATCAATCAATCAAACACAAGTTTTTACTCATATTCCAGAATCTACTTTTTCGACGACTTCGTCATATTTTCCTTTTTATTACGAGTTCTTAGGAGTTCGTCGACTTAAGCTCAGAGTATTCTCATGTTCTGCGTGAATACCTCTTGGCCGTGACATCCGGGTGCATCGCTGTTGTCGGGACCAAAGTATTCGAGTTATCACCTTTGCCGATAGTAAGGTCAAATCGGCTGGCACGCCTTAACGTTTGAATCGGGTATTAGCCCTTTGTGTTTGCAGATCAGCTTTTGCATCAACACATCTTTTGGCACGCCCAGTGGGACAGATCCAAGATCAAGATCGACATGGCGACTAGCGAGTTCGATTAGGAGAACGTCATCCCTGTGACGGAAGCCAATCTCAAGGATGAGCAGAAGCAAGCTATCGCCAAAGCCATGGAGGACTATAAGTAGCAATGTTTGAGGTCCTTCGACATCAACATGAGTGGCGAGGTGATCCAGAAGGAAGCACTGCCGATGCCTCGGCAGGTTACTTTTGAAGCTAGTCCTGGTAAACTTCAAGACATGGTTGATAGTGCTATTAACCGTGCCTTGATCAATCAAGCTGGTGTGCTGTACAATACAATTTTCAATGTCGTGGCTAGAACTTTCAAAGAAGGACAGTTGCCACCAAATTATGTGGGCCCTTCTCATCATCAGCCAGGATCACCGGTGGTCACAGCTCTATCGGTTGCTATGGCCGCTGCAAACGCAAAAACTACCGTTCCTCCAAGCATGATAGGAGTCACTAATGCGCAATCCACGCCGATGCCATCCAATCCATCAACATCAGATGAGTCGATCAAGCTCACTATAGATCTATTGGCATCGGCAATGTCGGGATCTGTTCCTCCCAATTGGTGGGGTTTTGGTATGCCCCCGGAATACTTGTTGAAGACACCTAGCACGCTCAGACAGCTGATATGAGAGGCAAGGCTCCTATGGCATCGACACCTCCAAATGTGCCAATGAATCAGAGTCCCCAGTATACTACAACTACTACTGCAAGACCTTACACTGGGATTTCTCAAGATCCAACGTTCCAGATGCCTAATGCATCGGCAGATCCAATGCCGACGCAGCAGAGGTTTATGGCTCAGCAAGGGTATGTCAACTCAATGATGATGCCCAATTACCAGTCATCGGCAGGGCCTATGCCGATGAATGTTAATAATGGATGGCCAGGGCAGTTTGTGTTTCCACAGCAGAATCATCAGGCCACAAGGTTTCAGCAGGGCCAAATCCAACCTGGGTTCCAGAATCAAGGGTTGACCAATCAACCGATGAATCTTGGTCAGCAGTTTGGTGGTCAACAGATCGGTGGTCAGCAGATTGGTGGTCAGCAGATTGGTGGTCAACAGATCGGTGGTCAGCAGATTGATCCAATATTCCATGCAGATCGCGCACCGCATAGACACGTGGAAGCCTATCAGCAGGATGCCGATGCTTATTGGGCCGATAAGATTGCTGAAGTAATGAGAGACCAATTTGGTATAAAACCCAAAGTCAACACTTACTCTTATCGGACACCGTACCCTCCTGCATATGATTTAATTCCACTTCCAAATCGGTATAAGGTATCCGATTTTACTAAGTTTTCTGGACAGGACGACACATCAACTATGGAACATGTCAACAGGTTCATCATCCAATGTGGCGAGGCTGCTAACAGAGACGAAATGAGGGTTCGTTTGTTCTCATCATCCTTGTCTGGATCGGCTTTCACCTGGTTTATTTCGTTGCCTCCTAATCCAGTAATCACTTGGGCCGATCTGGAGAAGCAGTTCCACAAATACTTCTTTTCTGGGGTCCATGAGAAGAAGATTACCGATTTGGTCAGATTGAAACAACGCAATGATGAATCGGTTGAAAGCTTTGTGCAAAGGCTGCGGGAAGTCAAGAATAAATGTTATAGTCTGGTTTTAGATGATCGGCAGCTAGCCGATTTGGCTTTCCAGGGTTTGTTGCCATATATCAGGGACAAATACGCTTCCCAAGAGTTCGAGAGCCTAAGTCACTTGGTCCAAAGGATTTCTGACCAGGATATTAAACCCTTTGAACCTAAGAGAGCTTGGAACAAAAAGGTGTTATTTGTTGATGAAGCAGCAAGCTCAGATTCTGATGAAGAGCCAGTCATCGGCTTGGCAGAGTGGGTGAAGAATAAGAAGCCGATGTCTTGCCCTTTTGGGCATAAGGAGCCAGAGAAGTTCGCATTTGATATTACCAAAGTCGATAAGATATTTGACTTTCTACTTCAGGAAGGTCAGATCAAGCTGTCGCCCAATCATGTGATCCCATCGGCTGAGGAATTAAAGAAGATGAAATATTGCAAGTGGCACAATGCGACTTCTTACAGCACCAATGAATGCAATGTTTTTAGACAGCAGCTGCAATCGGCTATTGAATCTGGGAGAATCAAATTTGATAGCTCCAACACCCAGAAGCCAATGAAGATTGATCAACATCCTTTCCCAACAAATATGTTGGATGTTAAGGGAAAAACCAAGGTTTTGATGTCGGAAGCAGCTGAAAGGAGTGCATCGGTAGATCCTCAGCATCAAATTACTGTTGCCGATGCCAAGGGCAAAGGTCTAATCCAGGAAGGAAATAGCTCAGGAAGGCCTCCCCGATCTGGTATTGTGATAACTCATAGAAGGCCTCGGGAGACTTGGCAGCAACGTGAGGATCGGTATCGGCGCCAGCAAGAAGATTATCGTCGGGAAGAAGAAACACGCCGACAGGAGTGGAATCGACATAGGGATTACTGGAATTGTCCGTTCTTCATCCATTGTTGGGAAGAAAATATCAAGCTTCCTACTGTCAGAGATTGCCCTGAGTGCAATGGTTATGACCAGTATGACAGATCCGATCGGCGCTATCACGATGATAATCCGCGATTTAATGGGCCGATTAGTGGGAGAGCATCAGTTCATGATCGGCTGGGGGGCAAACTCAGTGTGCATGATAGGCTTGGTGATCGTGTAGAATATTTTCCCAGGAACCAGGAAGAGCTTGAAGAGATGGCTAATGCGCGGGTTCCCGATGAGTTCATATTTTGCAGGGACGCCAATACTCATCGGATGGAATCAAGGGAACATCGTCGTCCATCGGCAAGGCAGTCACCACTTCCCTCATGGTGTCTAGAAGGGTTGACTAAGACACAAAAGAGGAGACTGTAGCGTGAAAGACGAGAAGGGCTAAGCAAGGGCAAAAACTCTGGCCAGTCTGGGGATCAACAACAACCAGATCCTAAGGGGAAAGGGCCATCGGCAGATGTTAACATGGTATTCATGTTGCCGATGGAGTTCCTTGCGCCGTCCAGTGATGATGAGTTGGAGTTTTCCGACCAGATAGCTCAGTTGGCTCTGGATCCGATGACAGCTGTCTTTGAAAAGCCTGCCGACAATGAAAGGCAGCATCTTAAAGCTCTGTTTCTTAAAGGGGGAGTTGATGGTCAGCCGATGACCAAGATATTAATTGATGGAGGAGCTGCTATCAACATCATGCCATACGTAGTCTATCAGAAGCTTGGAAAGGGAGATCAAGATTTGACCAAGACCGATATGATGCTGAAAGACTTTGAGGGAAATGTGTCTCTGGTTAAGGGGGCAATATGTGTCGAGTTGACCATCGGCAGCAAAACCTTGCCGACAACCTTCTTTGTGATTAGTGGAAAAGGTGCTTATAATTTGCTGCTGGGGAGAGATTGGATTCATGCCAATTGTTGCATCCCGTCTACAATGCACCAATGCTTGGTTCAGTGGGTAGGTGACAAGATTGAGATTGTCCCAGGAGATTCTTCTTATGTCATTGCATCGGCAGAGGCAGACACCTATGAAAGGACTAGATGCATCTCAGGAGAAATTTGGGAGAAGGATTTCCTCAAAGTTGTCGATTATGAAATTCCACCGATCCAAGCAGTCGGTTCTGACGAGGAGTTTTGATGGATAGGTTCGCCGATGATGGAAAATTAGGCCAGGGGTTCACATCGACCGATGATTTGGTAGAAGTAGATATAGGTAGTGGTGATAAGCCTAGACCTACCTTTATTAGTGCTAAGTTAAATTCTGAGTGTAAGCAGCAGTTAACCGATTAGTTAAAGGAATATAAAGATTGCTTTGCTTGGGATTATACTGAGATGCCTGGTTTGGACCGATCAATTGTTGAACATCGGTTACCTATCAAGTCTGGATTTCAGCCACATCAACAGCCAGCTCGCCGATGTAATCCTAATATTCTTCCTGATATTAAGGCCAAAATAACCATACTTATTGAAGCTAAATTTATTCGGCAGTGTCGGTATGCCGAGTGGATTTCTAATGTTGTTCCAGTCTACAAGAAAAATGGGAAGCTTCGAGTTTGCATTGATTTCAGGAATCTTAATAGAGCTACGCCGATGGATGGCTACCCAATGCCGGTTGCCAACCTGCTAGTTGATGCTACGGCTGGGCATCGAATCATCAGCTTTATGGATGGTAATGCAGGATACAATCAAATATTCATGGCTGAAGAAGATATTCCAAAGACTGCATTTAGATGTCCTGGTCATGTTGGGCTGTTTGAATGGATAGTCATGACCTTTGGCTTGAAAAATGTTGGTGCTACTTATCAGAGGGCTATGAATTTCATATTTCATGAGTTCATCGGCAAGCTGGTGGAAATTTATATTGATGATGTGGTGGTTAAGTCTGGAGATTTCACAAAACATTTTGCTGATTTGCGAAAGGTGTTGGAGTGTACACAGAAGCATGGTTTGAAGATGAACCCTAACAAGTGTGCATTTGGTGTATCGGCAGGACAATTCTTTGGTTTTATGGTGCATTAGAGGGGGATTGAAATTAGTAGGAGATCCATTGATGCTATCAATAAAATAGTTGCTCCTACCAACAAAACTGAGCTTCAATCCTTGATCGACAAGGTAAATTTTATCAGGAGATTTATATCTAACTTGTCTGGTAGAATTCGTGCTTTCAGTCCTTTACTCAAATTGAAAGTCGATCAAGAGTCCATATGGGGGAAAGAGCAACAGTTGGCTTTAGATGAAATCATGAATTACTTGGTAAACCCTCCGGTTCTGATTCCACCTCAGCAAGGAAAGCCCTTCAGATTATATCTGTCTACCGATGGGATGGTCATCGGTTCAGCTTTGATTCAAGAGTTTGAAGGGAAGGAGCGTGTAATTTACTATTTAAGCAGAAGGTTGATTGATGCTGAGACCAGGTATTCGGCTATTGAGAAATTATGCTTATGTCTGTATTTCTCTTGTATTAAGTTAAGACATTATTTGTTGTCGACCGAGTGCACTGTTGTTTGCAAAGATGATGTGGTCCGATACATGCTATCTATGCCGATCATGAGTGGTAGAATTGGTAAGTGGATTTTGGCATTGTCGGAATTCGATTTGCGTTACGAATCGGCTAAGGCAGTTAAAGGGCAGATTATGGCCGATTTTGTAACTCAGCATTGCGGTGCGATTGAAACTTTGGAAATAGTGCCCTGGACGCTTTTCTTTGATGGATCCACGTATGACTAGGGGGCAAGAATCAGCATAGTACTAATTCGCCTCAGGGAAGGAAATATGCATTCTCTTTGCTGATTGTTGCCACGTCGACAAATAATCAAGCTGAGTATCAAGCCTTAATTAAGGGGTTGGAGTTGTTAAGAGAAGTTCAAGCTGATGTTGTTTAAGTCTTCGGGGATTCTATGCTGGTTATAAATCAATTGGCTAGAAGCTATGAATGCCGTAGCGAAGTCCTAATAACTTATTATGAAAGGAGTATGCAGTTATTAAAGGAATTCAATGATTTCCGATTAGAGCATGTTCCTCGATTGCATCATGAAGAGGCCAATCGGTTGGCTCAGCATGCCTCGGGATACCAGCCCATGTTAAATACGATATCGGCAATTGGTGCCGATGATTGGAGGAAAGAAATCATTGATTATTTAAACAATCCGTCCAAGAAAGTTGAAGGACGTGTTCGGTTTCAAGCTACCAAGTATGTGCTCCTTGAAGATGAATTATATTATCGAACTATTGATGGGATTCTTCTCAGGTGCTTAGGCGATGATGAGGCCAGAAGTTTGATGGGAGAGATCCATGAGGGAGTGTGTGGAGCACATCAGTCGGCATTTAAGATGAAGTGGATGATCAGAAGAAATGGGTATTATTGGCCGACTATACTTGAGGATTGCTTTAAGTATTTCAAAGGGTGTCAAGGATGTCAGAAGTTTGGTAATATTCAAAGAGCACCCTCATCGGCCATGAATCCTATCGTCAAACCTTGGCCATTCCGAGGATGGGCTATTGACTTGATCGGCCAGATTTATCCGCCATCCAGCAAAGGACATAAATTCATCTTGGTTGCCACCGATTATTTTACTAAGTGGGTTGAAGCTATTCCTTTGAAGAAAGTTACATCGGCCAATATGATTAATTTCGTGAAAGAACATATTATTTACCGATTTGGAATTCCTCAAACAATTACTACCGATCAGGGTACTATGTTTACATCAGGAGAGATTGATGAATTTGCAATCGATATGGGAATCAAAGTACTAAATTCTTCTCCTTATTATGCTCAAGCTAATGGGCAGGCCGAGGCATCTAACAAAGGAATTATCAAGCTTATTAAGCGGAAGATTGAAGAAAATCCTAGGAGGTGGCATACATTGTTAAATGAAGCTTTATGGTCATATCGGATGGCTTGTCATGGATCGACCACAGTTTCACCTTATCAGTTGGTGTATGGACATGACGCAGTGTTACCTTGGGAAATTAAAACTGGGTCTAGGCGATTATCTTTTCAAGATCAATTGGCTGCCGATGATTATGCTACTTTGATGACAGACGAGTTGGATGATCTAGCAGGGCATCGGCTAAGAGCTTTGATGAGTATAGAGGAGAATAAGAAAAGAATTGCCAGATGGTATGATAAGAAGGTGAAAGCTAAGGAGTTTGCCGATGGAGACTTAGTGTGGAAACTAATCTTACCGATCGGGACTAAAAGTTCAAGATTTGGGAAGTGGTCTCCCAATTGGGAGGGTCCCTATCGGATAAATCGATCTGCTCCTGGCAACGCTTATATCTTAGAAACTCTCGAAGGAGTTGAATTTCCCAGGGCATTAAACGGCAAATATCTAAAGAAATATTACCCGAGCATATAGGTCGATGCGTAAAAGTTTAAGTGCCAATAACATTCCTATCGGCTGGATTAAATTGTATCTGGGGTCGGACTAAAATGTTTAAAAGGTGCCGATAATAGTCCTATCGGCTGGACCAAAATATGGGGGTGTTTGAAAAGAAGAAAGAAGCAAAGAACGTCGCCGATGAAGAGTTCATATGTTCAACAGCGCCTGGATCGTTGATATGGCGCGCAGGCGGATCTGGTTGGCTTCTTCTATTTCCTTCACGTCATCATCAGCAGAACCTTCCACTGGTTTCAGCTTCTTCATCTGCAGTGCTTTGCGGGCTTGGATATTTTGCTCTTGTTCAAGAAGCTTGATCGCTTCAGGCAGCTAGCTTTCTTCTTGTTGGACTTGAGACAAAGCTTCTTCTACCTGTTTGAGTTCTGCCAACAAGGCTTCCCTTCTCGTCGATAGATCAGAAATCTTTTGCTTCAATACATCTCCTGAGGATGTTAGAATGCCGATGCTCTTGTGCTTCTCATCGGCAAGGAGCTTTACTTTCATCATCTCCTCAGAAAGTTGAGCGTGAGCAGCTCTGTCGGCAAGACGCTGGGCAGCCTTTTGATACTGCAGGTGACGACTCACTAGGTGTGCAGCCTGAAAAAGGATTTCTTCGGCATCGGTAGGAATTTGGCCTCTTAGGGTCTTGAACAAGGCCTTGGCTGGGTCGGAGTCATCGACCAATTGGGCTGTGTCCTGATGAAGGAGGGCCGATAATTCCTCTAACTTTGCCCTGATTTCTGCCGATGTGATTCCAATTGCTCGAGAAGAACTTGCTTCCTCGCCTTCATCTTCAGAAATGTCGATGGCAAAGGAGAACAAGCTGTCAGGAGAGTCCTGTTCCTGAAAAGAAAAATAAAATAAGTTATTCTATGATCAAGCACTGATAAACAATACAGATAGAGATTAGGTAACTTACTTGTTTCAGGACCATCTCCCGCCTCTGACTAGATGACGCGGATGGAACCACGGGCTGATCGGCTGAGATTGCCGATGGAACTATGTCAACTGAAAGATTGATAGGAATGATTAATAAAATGGAAGAATAGGTTCATCGGCAGTAAATGGAAAGTATATTACCTTGAGTAGGTGCAGTGCTTGTCTGGATCGAGGAGCCTACTGATGCTATGATTTGGCTTGCTGGATCGGTGGTCTACTTGTGCACTTCGGCTAGCATTTCTTTTGGCTGAGATGCTTCTGGCTGGGGTTCTGCTGGTTGGGATTCTTCCACTTGGGGTTCTTTTTGTGACTGAGAAGGAGATGGTGTCTGTTGTGTCTGGGCTTTTGGAGAAGAGGGAGAAGATTCTACTGGGATCGGAGATGCTAGGGGAGGAGATGGCGTTGCTGATTTCTGGCGCTTCGCTTGTGGTCTGGTACTTTTAGGGCCTTTCCTCTTCGGTTGGCTAGACTGGGGGGCATCGACAGTCGTACTTCTGGTCTTTGCCAATGTACTGGTGTGCTGATACAACAATAAGAAGTTTGTGAGTACAAGTGCGATAGGTATAAGAATGAAGTCGGTATGAATAAAAGAATTCAAAAATTTACCTTGGAAACTTGTGCTAAAGTAGAGGCAGCTACCGATGGGGATGTCTTCGTTCGCTTGGTGGTAACTTTCTTGAGGCGCACACCTCGGTGCATTATAGCAGCCAAGGTTGGAGCATTGTTACCGATCTGAGAGATTGGACCCGATGGAAGGAGCTCAATCGGCTTACCGCTCCTGCTGACCAATGGCGGTGTGTGGTCGACCTGTATATGACAAATAAAGTGAGTTGCCGATTGGAAAAGACAGTGAAGGGATTGAAACATTGGTTTGGAAATACTTACAATATTGTCACGGACTTTGTACTGGGGGTCGATCATGTCGCGGTACGTAAGAGCCGATTTGCAGAACAAATGCTCTTTCCATTCTTCCCACCATTGCTTGTATGCCTGAGTAATGAAGAGGGTCGGGATCCAATCTGATAGATCGACATTTGTATCGGCATTTGGTGGCAGTTGGGCTACTCTAATCCACTCGAGATAGTTGGTGATGGTCTCCCTTGGTTTTATTACATCGGCGTAGCAGAGTGCAATCGGCAGTTGGCCGAAAGCTAGTTGACGAGCTAGTGCCGATGGGTTGTAGAATTCGTAGGTCTGGACAGAAGCTTTTCCACTGCCAAAGAAATTAACTAGTATGACTCTTGGGTTGATGATTGCCATCATCACATCGTGATCCTTGTTGAGAGCATCATTGAACGGATGGAAGACCAAAGGAAATCTGGTGTCCGGATCTTCATAAGGCATCCATGCTCGCTGATCTCTGGTCAGGCCCTCGTACAGAGTCTGAAAGAATCGGCTAACCTGGTCTGCGTTACTGTTGACGGTCCTTAAGTATCAAATTTAACTATCAAATAAACAAAGAAAAGGATCCAAATGAAATCAACATCGAGACTTAGGGTTTTATCTGACAGAATTCCACGAGTTTTAGTGTTTGTCTATTTCTGCAGGGGGTTATCAAGAAATAAGGAAGAAAGGCCCACACGTCGGGATTACGTAAAGATATTAACGTGCCGCGCAATTATCTTACATCTAGAAGACTCCAGAAGCCACGGGAAGGAAGCGGAGACCGAACGGAGTCAGGGACAGGGCGCCCGCCCAAGTCCTTAGGGCGCCCGCCCACCTCCTGTGGCCAATCATGCTCAATCTCGCGGATTATGCTCCACCGACCTAAAGGATCAAGAATAACCGTTCAATCAATGTCGGTTTGATCCGACGGCCCAGGTTCACTTGAGGGGACTATAAAACCAGACCCCCTGGCCCCTGGAGGAGGCACCCCTTGATCATTATTCATTATTCATAGACAGAGCAAAAGCTAGGGTTTAGAGATGAGAGCTCTCCTCTCTTCTCTAAACTAGAGTAGATCTAGATAGTAGCGAGATGGAGAGCGAAGGAGGATTAGAGGAGAGGCCGGCCTGTCGGTTCTTCCTCTGGTTGTACTTCGCCATGATCAAGCTCTAATCAAGCTTGCTCATGGGATGACTCTGGTAATCTACTTCTAATTCATTATGCAATTACTAATCATGTATGTTCTGGTTCACAACTCTTTTGAGTACTTCTAATCTATAGGACCCTATAGGTTAGAGTTGTAGTATAGGTGTAAGCGTGGTGCTTAGACCTAGATTACTTGTGGATATCCCCTGACTAGCTGGATCGTGTGGTAGGCCGCGTAGGTGACAGTTACGTTGGTCCCCTGTAGTCCACCTCTCGTTAGCAGGACGGGTAGGGTTTATCGGCCTATGGATAAGCATCCTTTGTGGTGTACTCTTATCACGTGGTTCGTCCCAGACATAGGCATACCCCTTTGAAGTAGAGAAACCATAGTTATCCTCTCTATTCTGCTACCATCGCCCATATACTAGAATTGCTCTACTCTCTATTCCCATATTATCACTCACTGTTATCTTACCTTTAATATTGTTCTTATTCGATTCTATCATCTTTCCTATTTACACCTATCTATCTATCTTGGTTAAGTTAGAGCGTAGTTGGTTCTCCCGTTTCCCTGTGGATACGATAAAACCTTTAACCGGGTAAAAGCTTCAACGGTATCCATGCGCTTGCGGATTATCTGTGCGCGTATAAATACCATAGTACACTCTAGTGCCATGCTGGGGATGACAACCTAGTATTCAAGTGGTGTTAGCAAGTGTCAACAAGCATTTTTGGCGCCGTTGCCGGGGAAACGGTTGCTGAGTTGACTACGAACTAGTTTAATTATTTTATAAAAAAAATATAAAATAAAAAAAATATTTTCCTTTTATCCTTTGCCTCATCTCTGCTATTCTTTCTTCTTATCTAATCCTTGATCTCTGGTCTATTATGAATTCAAACATGTCTATCTATGAATTTCATAGACCTATGGGCACACATCTCGAACCACCAAAATCTTCAAAGCCTATCATAGCATCTAGTTTTGAGATAGACCCCGAATACATAGAATTTATTCAAAAACAACCTTTCTCTGGAGAAGGTGAGGAAAACCCATACACACACCTAAGAGAGTTCTATCGAGTCTGTGACCTCCTTCGCATAGAAGGCATGTCCGATGAGACCTTAAATGGAAGCTCTTTCCGTTCTCTTTAACGGGAAAAGCTAGACATTGGTATAAACTCAAAGTAGGGAGTGTTCATGGAGATTGGAAGGAGTTATATAGTAGTTTTCTTTCTAAATATTTTCCAATCTCCAAAGTGGTGGAACTTCGGCGTGAGATTCTTTCTTTTAGACAACTAGAAGAAGAATCTCTTGGCAAATCATGGGACCGCTTTATTAACCTTACTCTCACTGGCCCAAAACTTTCTATTCCAGAAGAAGTTCTTCTAATTCACTTTTTTGAGGGCCTTAGTAAGGAAGATAAGCAAACCCTTCATGCGGCCTCTGGAGGATCTTTCCACCACCTATCCGCTAGTGAAGCTTGGAATTTGATTGATTTAATGAGCGGAAAGTCTCCTAGCTTTTATATCCCTGAGAAAGAGAAAGAACCAGTCCCTAGACAAGAAGAAGAAGTTTCGATAGCCAGATTACAACCACTTCAATCCCAAACTTTAGCTATCGATCCTAAACCATCAATACCCCAAAATTCTCCAAGGGAGGAAGGAATTCCGACCTTAAATCTTTTAGATGCTGATGGTTTAGACTTCTGGTTCTATAAGAGACCTTCAAGCAGGGATAATTCAAATCATTGCAATAATGTTTCTCTTAGAGAATGTCCTCATTCTTGTTATGAAGAAGTCGAGGATGACATATCAAGTGAAGGAGAGCTAAGCTATATAGAAAATTCTAACACCTCCCCTATTTTGATCACAAGTTCTAAATGGCTAGAATGTGTAAAATTGATGGATAAGGAAGAAGCCTTAATGGGTTCTGACTTTGGCTCAATTTCAAATGGTGAGCTCTTGACTCCCTTTGAAGATGAGATTCATCCAACTACAGAAGAGGACATAGGTGAGACCAATCCAGGAGAAACTTCGAACATTCAGATTGGAGACGAAGATAACATTAATGAGCATGGAATTTATTTCATAGCCACTTCGTTTACTCCATGCTCATATGCAACATCTTCCCAATCTATTGGTCCCTCCGACATCACCACACTTGAGATCTCCAACCCCCTCTTCCTTTCTATTTATAAAAACTTTAAAAGGGCGGTTGTCGATGTATATGTCTATAATAAATATTGCAGATCTCGTTGAGTTGATCTAGATATAGGTTGGCGTCGGAGGGGAAACCACTTCGCCAACATAAACTGATGGTTTCCCAAGGACAAGCTTAGTGTCTTAAAATAAGCATTGATCAGATCGTAACATGAGCTTTTAATTATTTGCAACATTACCTTGTGTATTGAGCATATAAGGATAATTGTAAAAAAATATTCCTTCGGCTATTCTTGTCACTAACCTTTCTAGGATTGGAGCAAGAAGATCGGATGAATGACAAGCACAAGGTATGTCCAACCAATCATCATACAACATTGAATTAAATTCATCCAAACTTGAATTTTGTAAAATTCAAGCTTGGGGGAGTACTTTACATAAAAACATCCTTTACCATGTTGCTATGCTGGTTGTCCCTACCTTTGAGACATGCTCAATTTGTTAAATACTAATCACACTACTTCATCTCCACTTGAGTAGATCTCTATAAATGCTGTCATGCTACCTTTGTCTATTTACTAGCAAGTGTTGGTTTGGAAGTACTCGCCATACTTCCATTGGCATTTAAATTAAGCATGGTGCTTAGGTTAAATAGCCTTCCTTAATCTGATTAGACATGGAGTCTAGTTTGGTTATTGAACTAAAAAAAACTGCTTGAGTAGATATTGGTATATTTTTGTCGGACTAACCCCTGCAGAAAAACTTTCAATATCGATTTGGGAAGTCCTGAGATAAACTCACATCAGAGACGAAGAGAGTGACACATGAAGTTTAACAATTTGCACAAGAAGTGTCGAGGGTATCGATAAGGGGTACCCTCAGCGATGCGCATTATGAGATTGCCCATACGAAGGTTGGGACCCCCAATTCGACGCCTTAATCTTACTTACGCGCCGCCAACGACGGTCGCAGCCTCGAATACGGAAATAGCGTCGAGCGAATCGGTCAAGGCTCGAGCAACGACTAACGTCGAAGACGGAAGCGGGCTCGAGCGAACCGAGAGACGCCGAGCGTTAGGACACTGTCCGCCGCCTGACGCGCGCACGCGGGCGGGAGCATTAAATGCGCCTGACGTTTCCCACCTAACAACCGGGTCACGGAAGGCGTGATAGGGAACAAGCTTCTGTCCCATCGTTCTTTTTGCAGCCTTCCCACCGAACGACTCAGGGTGCGTCAGGACGCAGGAAACGAGGATGGAACGTCTAATCAGGACCCGCTCGAGGCACCCAAGGTCAGCGCTCCGGATGTCAGCCTATTACACGGCGCCCGACCCTCGACCGAACGAGGTCCCTTCTCGGGGACGAGTCGGGCATCGACTGACAGCACCACAGCTCCTCCGCCGGATCCGCCACCATACCAAACGAGCATGCGGCCTCAGAACCAGCACAAGGCGGCTGGCAGGACAACACGCAGGAGCACGCGTAATCATCATCAAGCTATCAAGATGGGACAGCTCGAGGCCATGACGTACGGAAGCCTCGAGTAGGTCAGCGCTCCATGCGGCTATCGATCCATACTCTAATATCTATGCATGTACCCTTTGTCTCTCCTTGGAGCTATAAAAGGAGGGACTCAGGAATAGAAGAGGAGGACAACGCAAGCCCACACACACACGTAGCAGAGCGACATATTTCATTCCACGCTTGTATTCGCCCCTGTACAAGCACTTAGGTGCAAGACAATACAAACTCCCTCCCCCCGCTGGACGTAGGGCCTTCCCTTGCCCGAACCAGGATAAATCTCTGTGTTTTCTTGCATCACCATCCGGAAAGGGGAGCACGCATACAAATTTACTTGTTGGTGTGACCCCCCCCGGGGGAAAAACACCGACAGTTGGCGCGCCAGGTAGGGGTCCTGCGTGTTTTTCACCGATTTCCCACCACTTTCCGGATGACTACTCCTGCTTCGCCGCTTCCGCACTCCACGGTGATTTGGTTTGGGAGTCTCGAGTTCATGTCTACGGGCTTCGGCTACGACATGATCTTGCTCTCGGTCCAAGGACCAGGAGGAGTCCGCGTTACGCCAGCACGGTTGAAGGCTCCAAGACGCCCTCACCACCACGCCTCCCCGCCTAAGAAGAGGCGCGGGCAGCACCATCGCGGCCCCCTTGCTTCGACACGACCAACAACTCGTGCAAGGCAAGTTGCGGGCCACGGGTCGGCAACACCGTCTGACCGAGCAACAAGCGCGACCACTCAGCACCACGCGACGACGGGGGGAGACGCGTCTCGCGCACCCTCCCCCAACGCAGCTAGGCTACCTCCACGCGGGCTGTTCTCTCCAAGGACGGCACTGCCGTTCGGATTGGACAATGCCGCGGCATCACTCGCCAAGACGATATTCCCAAACGCTCAGACATACGTGGAAAGACCAATGGTCATCCCACGTAGTTCCGAAGAGCGACGGCCAACGTCCGAACTGCTGGACCTTTCCCAAGTACGGGGCCTCCGCCGTCTAGGCCCCGGGCGATACTCGATCACCTCCCTCAGGCAGCGATGGCTGGAGGAAGGACGTGAATGTCTCCACGCTACCGAGCCAGACTCCGACTCCGAGACGGACAGTTATGACCCTACGAGGGAATGCTGTCACCTCGACGGAGCGGCAGAAACCACCGACGAGACACGGGATGCTGTTGCGGGTGGACGAGCCCCCGCGGCGCAAGAAGACCCCAGGACGCCTGGGAACGACGGACGGTTCGACCCTCTTCCTCAGGAAGACAGAACTGCGCAGCTCGCGCAGTTGCGGGAGCTCAAGATGAAGCTCGACGAAGATCGCGAGCGCCTCGTCCTGCTCGAGCAAATCCTCGAACAAGACCTGCCCTACCCGCCAGGCGGAAGTGTCCGTAGACGCGCTCGAGAAGTACATCGACAGATCGTCGGTGACACGGAGGCGGAGCAACCTGTCGGCCGTTTCCCTCGAGCAGGCCAAAATGTAGTGGCAGCGACGATGCTGCTGCGTAACATGCCAGAACCATCGAATTCCCAGGCCCGACGAATTCGGGATGAGGTTCAGACGTTGCTCCAGGTGGCAGCAGTTCAACAAGCCGAAAGTTCGGCATCTCGACGACGAGGAGCTGTCACAGAGAAGCGCGACGAACAGCCTCTAATCGAAGAGGAGGTGTCTGTCCGGCAACAACCTCCCCCTCGAGGCAGAAAGACCGCTCTCATCCTCCCTGCCGACGATCAACGTCGACACGACGCGCGACACGACGTCAAAGAAAGTAGACGCCGACGGCACGGAGACGCGGAAGAACGTGGTTATAGCGCGCATCGCGGTGGGAGGTACGACAGCGACGAGGACCGGGTGGCCCCCGAGCCACCAGGCCCGCGGGTGTTCAGCAGAGCAATTCGCAGCACGCCCCTGCCTAGTCCATTCCGACCCCCAACCAGCATCGCAAAGTACAATGGAGAAACCAAGCCAGAGCTATGGCTGGCCGATTTCAGACTGGCTTGTCAGCTAGGCGGCGCTCGGGGGGATGATCGAGCCATCATCAGACAACTACCCCTTTTCCTCTCCGACACCGCCCGTCGATGGCTCGAGGAACTCCCAGCCAATCAGATTCACAACTGGGTTGACCTGGTCAGAGTTTTCGAGGGTAACTTCAAAGGGACCTATATACGGCCAGGGAACTCGTGGGACCTCAGCAAATGCAAGCAGAAGACAGGAGAGACCCTTCGAGAGTACGCTCGACGCTTCTCGAAGCAACGCACTGAGTTACCACACATCCCCGACCACGACGTCATCTTGGCGTTTGTCTCGGGCACCACCAGTCGAGACTTGGTGCGGGAATTAGGCCGCAATCGACCTCAGACCGTCGACGAGCTGATGGACATAGTAGCTAACTACGCGGCAGGGGAGGAGGCAGTCGGCGCTTTCTTCAGCTCAGAAGGAAGAAAAGGCAAGCAACCCGTCGATGAAGAAGGAACTTTCGGTCGTGGCCTCAAGAAAAATAAAAAGAAGCAGAAAGTACGGCAGTTCCACCAGGGAGATTCGGGTGACGACCTTGTCGCCACGATGGATCGAAAGAAGCCGCGAGGCCCTCCGGAGGGGGGAATCTTCGACAAGATGTTGGAGGAGCCGTGCCCTTACCATAAGGGAGGCGCTAACCACAAACTCAAGGATTGTCGCATGCTGAGAAAGCATTTCGACGGTCAGGGGCTCAAAAAAGATGCGCGTGATGACTCCAAGAAGGAGAAGGCTGGCGGCAAGGAGGACAACAAAGATGACGACGGCTTCCCCGCCGTCCACGACTGCTACATGATCTATGGCGGGCCTTCGACTCAGTTGACCACGAGGCAACGCAAGAGGGAGCGTCGCGAAGTCTTTGCAGCAAGGATGGCGGTGCCCCAATATCTTAGCTGGTCAAGCACTCCCATCACCTTCGACCGAGAGGATCACCCCGACAAAGTGGTCGCCCCAGGCGTCTACCCGCTCGTCGTCGACCCCATCGTCGTCAACACCCGACTCTCGAAAGTGCTGATGGACGGCGGCAGCAGCCTCAACATCATCTACCTCGAGACCCTCGATCTCCTCGGCATCGATAGAGAACGCCTCCAGCCGAGCGCCGGCGGCTTCCATGGCGTCGTACCGGGGAAAAAAGCACTGCCAGTAGGTCGAATCGACCTACCGGTCTGCTTCGGAACGGCGGCCAACTTCAGGAAGGAGACCCTCACCTTTGAGGTGGTTGGGTTCCGAGGCACGTACCACGCCATCATCGGACGCCCGGGCTACGCGAAGTTCATGGCTATACCCAACTACACATACTTAAAGCTGAAGATGCCTGGTCCCAAAGGCGTCATCACCATCAGTTCTTCCTTCGAGCACGCGTACGAGTGCGACGTCGAGTGCGTCGAGTACGGGGAGGCGGTCGAGAGCTCCACCGAGCTCGTTGCGAAGCTCGAAGCCATGGCCGCTGAGGCTCCAGAACCTAAACGTCATGCGGGCAGCTTCGAGGCGATGGAAGGTACTAAGAAGATCCCGCTCGACCCCAACAGCTCCGACGGCAAGGTGCTGACAATCAGCACCGACCTCGACCCCAAATAGGAAGCTGTGCTCGTCGACTTTCTCCGTGCGAATGCTGATATGTTTGCATGGAGTCCCTCGGATATGCCGGGCATACCGAGGGAAGTCGCCGAGCACTCCTTGGAGATTCGAGCCGGTTCCAAGCCAGTGAAGCAGCGGTTGCGCCGATTCGACGAGGAAAAGCGCAAGATCATTGGCGAGGAAGTCCAAAAGCTTTTGACGGCCGGATTCATCAAGGAGGTTCATCATCCTGACTGGTTAGCGAACCCTGTATTAGTTAAGAAAAAGAATGGGAAAATGAGGATGTGTGTTGATTATACTAGTTTGAATAAAGCATGTCCAAAAGTTCCCTTTCCATTGCCACGCATTGATCAGATTGTCGATTCTACCGCGGGATGTGAAACCCTTTCTTTCCTTGATGCATATTCTGGTTATCACCAAATAAAAATGAAAGAGTCCGACCAGCTCGCGACCTCTTTCATCACGCCTTTTGGGATGTATTGCTACGTGACCATGCCATTTGGGCTTCGAAACGCGGGAGCCACGTATCAACGTTGCATGCTCCACGTATTTGGCAAACATATAGGTTCAACGGTCGAGGCATACGTCGACGACATTGTCGTCAAGTCAAAGCAACGAGGAGACCTGATCCAGGACCTCGAGGTTGCTTTCAGCTGCTTGCGCACCAGCCGGATCAAGCTTAATCCCGAGAAGTGCGTTTTTGGCGTGCCTCGAGGCATGCTCTTAGGATACATTGTTTCACAACGCGGTATCGAGGCCAACCCCGAGAAAGTCTCTGCCATCACGAAAATGGGGCCAATTCGAGACATCAAGGGCGTCCAGAGAGTCACGGGGTGCCTGGCGGCTCTGAGCCGTTTCATCTCGAGACTAGGAGAAAAGGCATTACCATTATATCGACTCCTGAAGAAGGTCGAGCGTTTTTCTTGGACCCCCGAGGCCGAGGAAGCACTCGAAAAGCTGAAAAAGACGCTGACTTCGGCACCAGTCCTGGTTCCACCTCAACCTGCGGAGCCGCTGCTCCTCTACGTCGCGTCGACGACCCAGGTCGTCAGCGCGGCGGTGGTGGTCGAAAGACAAGAAGAGGGTCACGCGCTGCCAGTCCAAAGGCCGGTCTATTTCGTCAGCGAGGTGCTTTCAGAGACCAAGGCGCGTTACCCCCAAATCCAGAAGCTGATCTACGCCGTAATCCTTGCCCGCCGTAAATTACAACATTATTTCCTTGGTCATCCTATCACGGTGGTCTCTTCTTTCCCTTTGGGCGAAATAATCCAGAGCAAGGAGGCCATGGGAAGGATAGCAAAGTGGTCGGTCGAGCTCATGAGCGAGACTCTCACTTATGCGCCTCGAAAGGCCATCAAATCGCAAGCCCTGGTAGACTTCGTCGCAGAATGGACGGACTCCCAGCTTCCCCCGACTCAGGTCCAGGCGGAGCTGTGGACAATGTACTTCGACGGGTCACTCATGAAAACTGGGGCCGGGGCCGGCCTACTGTTCATCTCACCCTTGGGCGTCCACATGAGGTACATAATCAGGATTCATTTCGCCGCATCTAACAATGTCGCAGAATATGAGGCCCTCGTCAACGGTCTCAAGATCGCTATTGAGTTAGGAGTACGACGCCTCGACGTCCGAGGCGACTCCCAACTCGTCATCGACCAGGTAATGAAAGCCTCGAGTTGCCATGACCCAAAGATGGAAGCGTACTGCAAGGAGGTGCGTCGACTCGAAGACAAATTCCACGGCCTCGAGCTCGTCCATATCGCTCGACGCTACAACGAGGCAGCCGACGAACTCGCCAAGATTGCATCTACCAGAGGCACAGTGCCGCCTGATGTATTCTCAAAGGATCTACACGAGCCATCCGTCGACTTAGGCGCGGGGGCTGGCGCCGATACCACCATCGCCCAACCAACCAATGCTGTCGATGCGCTCTTGATGGAGGAAGAAGTGATGGAAATAGAACGACGACCGGGTCGGCCATTCGATTGGCGCACACCGTTCCTCGACTGCCTTATCCGCGGCGAGTTGCCAGAAGACAGGACAGAAGCTCGTCGTATCGCTCGACGGGCCAAATCATATGTGATCTACGGTGAAGACAACGAGTTATATCGACGGAGCCCGACGGGAATCTTACAGCGTTGCATCACCATAGAGGAAGGCCGAAAACTCCTCGACGACCTGCACTCGGGGGCTTGTGGCCACCACGCCGCCCCACGGACCCTTGTAGGAAACGCTTTTCGGCAAGGCTTTTACTGGCCAACGGCCGTGGCGGATGCCGTCGAGCTCGTACGCTCGTGTCACGGGTGCCAATTCTACGCCAAACAGACGCACCTGCCCGCCCATGCTCTTCAGATGATCCCCATCACCTGGCCGTTTGCGGTGTGGGGGCTCGACTTAGTAGGACCTCTACAAAAGGCGAAAGGAGGGTATACACATTTGCTGGTGGCTATTGACAAGTTCTCTAAATGGATCGAGGCTCGACCCCTCACTAACATCCGCTCCGAGCAAGCCGTCTTCTTCTTCTCCGACATCATCCATCGATTTGGGATCCCCAATGTCATCATGACCGACAACGGCACCCAGTTTACTGGCAGAAAGTTCTTGGATTTCTGTGATCAGCATCACATCCGTGTGAATTGGTCCGCAGTAGCCCACCCTCGAACTAACGGCCAAGTCGAGCGTGCCAACGGCATGATTTTACAAGGACTCAAGCCAAGGATCTACAATCGATTGAAGAAATTCGGCAAGAGATGGGTCGAGGAGCTTTCCTCGGTCCTATGGAGCCTAAGGACAACGCCGAGCAGAGCCACCAAATACACCCCGTTCTTTATGGTCTACGGCTCTGAGGCTATCCTCCCTACAGACCTCGAATATGGGTCACCTCGACTCAGGGCTTACAATGAGCAATCGAACAAAGAAGCTCAAGAAAACGCGGTCGACCAACTCGAGGAAGCTCGAGACATGGCCCTCTTCAACTCTGCTAGATATCAGCAGAGACTCCGACGCTACCACGACAAGCACGTGCGCAAGAGGGACCTCAACGTAGGCGACCTTGTCCTACGACGCCGGCAAAGCAACCAAGGACGCCACAAGCTAACCCCACCTTGGGAAGGCCCGTATGTGGTGGCCGAGGTCCTTAAGCCAGGAACGTACAAATTGGCGGACGAAAAGGGGGCAGTCTTCACCAACGCATGGAACATCGAACAGCTACGTCGATTCTACCCCTAGAAGTCCTAGATTTACGATCCTACTTTTTGTGCGAAGACTTTGTAAATGAACGCATGAATAAATAAAGTCTTTCCTCGAGTAGTTTCTTTTTGTACCAAAAATAGTTACGAATTATAGTCTCAACGTTAAAAGGGGATGCCGACCATGACCCATCATAGTCCGCACCCCCTCGGGGGCTACCAGAGGGACGACCCCTCCCCAAGCGTCGAAAAAGCCAAAAAGTTTCTCTATTTCCTACTTAGTAAACCTTGAACGATCGAGTAGTCGAGGCGCCTCGAGCCCCTCGAGGACCGAAGGATAGCGAGCCTGAGAATACCTACGCCCCCGGGCTATGGAAACTCTACTCACTCCCTCACCCTCGAGGCGATCGAAGCCGTGTTTTACGAAAGATCGAACAAGGAACACATGTGTAGGCACAAAAGGAAATAAAAGAACCTCGAGTGGAAAGACAAACAAACATTTAACAACCACAAAAGTATTGTATCGCTCAGAAACGGGATTAACTAAGTTTTATACAAGGGGCCCGAGGCACCCCGAGCAGGCTCGCAGGCCTCAGTCCATGGTACGTTCCTCGCCACCCTCACCTCCGCCCGAGCCAGTCTCAGGAGGAAGCACCTCAGGTTCAAACAGCTTGGCCAGCCTCTCTCCAGGGGCCTCCGCGTCATCAATCAAAGTGTGAAGCCTTTCTTCGTTCTCCGCGTCGGTCTTAGAGATGTCGGTGACGAAGCCGTGGGATACTACCTCCATGTCGTAGGAGAAGCCCGAGCAGACAACCGCCATCGCCCGCTTCACCCCGATGTGGAGGGCATCCCGCACCCGATCTCGCAGCGTCGCACCTAAGTAGCACAGCTGGTCGACCAGTGCGTCACCTCGAGAGTCCTCCCTCGACTCATCCATAGGCTCGACCTCCCAAGAGGTTGAGAGATCGCTTATCGCCGTCCGCACTCGACGGTTCAAAGCGACCTCAGCCTCGAGTTGAGCCTTGGCGTTGCGAGCCTCGGCTTGGGCGGCCAGGAGTTCGTCCTTGAGCCCTACAAATACCAATACAAAGGAGCTTTAGAAAAAACTCAAACACACCTCGAAAAGGAAATTCGACAAAGGGAACATACCTTTGATACTCTCCTCTAGAGCCGTGTTCTCGCCAACCAACCTGGTATTGGCACGCTCGATCTCTCTGTTGGAGCGCGTCAGCTCAGTATTGGCAACGCGGAGATCTTCGATCACCCTGCCAGCCTGAGCGACGGCTCCACTCTTCTCTAGCAGTTCTCCCTTCAGACGCTCGACGTCGTCAGAGAGACTGCGGGATCGAGCTCGCTCCATCTCGAGGTCTTCAAGGGCTTTCTTTTTTGCGTCCTCGGCGGCACCCCTGGCGACCTCACTGTCCACGAACGCCACCTTCATCTTCTGGAAGGTATCGCGGAGGGAGTCCAGGTCGGTCTGGAGAAGGCCCTTCTCTTTATCCAGGTCCGCAATGATGCCCTTGTGGGACAGGACCTCCTCCCGGGCTCTGGACGCGGCCTCCTCGACCGTGAGAGCCCGCTCCCGTAGCCGCACCGCCTCCTCCTCCGCCTTCTTCGAGACCTCTCGGGCCTCGGCCAAAGCAGCCTCCCTCACCTTCTTCTCCTCCTCGAGTGCTATAAGATCTTTATAAGCTTTAAGCAGCTTTTCCTGTGACTCGAGGAGTTGATCCTTGAGGAGGGGAAGCTGCTCCCATCCGCCCCTCGTGGCATGAATGAAGCTAGATTTGATGCGGGAGGTCTCTTTCATATCCTGCCAATCAAGGGTCAGGGGGGTTAGAACACAGAAACCCAAAAGCACCACCAAGATTGGAGCTCGAGAAACACATACAAAATAAGCTGGCCCAAGCCCGTTGTTGATGACGTCCGATAGGAGCCCCACCACGTGTTTCATCCAAAGGCGGAGCTCCTCGACGTGCTCCCACTTCTCGACCTCCTTCTTGTCGTCGAGGAAGATATTGGGCTCGGACGGGTCGCTGGAAGCTCGGATACGAATCCGATCGGGACACCAGTTCTCCATCTCCCGATCGGCCCGCACCTTGACGCCGCAGAGAAAGTTCTCGACGGTCTCGAGGGAACCCCCGTGGCGCAAGAACAGGTCGGCGAGGCAAGGGAACCTCCCGTCGTCATCCACCGTTTTCCATGTACCGTCCTTACTCCCAGACGACCCGATCTCGTCCTCCTCAGAGGGGAAGCGGTCCTCCCACGCTCGACGCTCCCGGAGGAACCCTGGGGCGATCCCGTCCATTCCGTAGAGTGTCCTCTTGATCTCGGACTCAGGGTCGGTGGGGGTGCGCATCATGCAGGCGAGCGCCACCACTCCGTCCGCTCGCCCCGATTCTGCCCGGATCGCGGCAGGCGCCCCCGGGAGAAGCCACGCTGGGGTGGGAGGCCCGTACACCGGCAAATCTCCCTCTTGATCGCCGGGCTCTTGCGACGCCTGTGGCGCCGGTCCGGCCAAAATTTGAGGCGGGGGCTCGAGTGGCTCGTTCTCTTGGCCCCCCAGCTGCTGTTGCCGCCCCAGCTGCTGCTGCTGCTCGTCATGCTGAAGCTGCAGTTGCTTCTCCGGCTGGGGTTGCTGCTGCTGCTGCTCCAGTGACGGCTGCTCCGCCTCGCGATCCCGCGCCTCCTCCTCCTCCATCTTCCTCTGCGTCTCGAGGGCTCGAAGGCCTGCGGGCCAGGGGGTCCGTCCTGCGACGTTGGGAGTCGACGCCTCTTCCTCCATGGGTCGAACGCCCCCAGATGCGTCGTTACCATCAGACGTATCGCTGATGGTGATAGGCTCCCCCTCGACCCCCAATCGAGGGGGCTCGGGGGCTCCCTCCGACGCTCGTGTCTGGGGGGTCGCATCATGAGTTGGTGGCGGCGGAGTAGGCACGGGACAAGGCGAAGCTATCTCGACGCCGGCTGAAGGTCGGGTGCTTGACGGGCCTGCAAAACAAAGAGTAAGAGTCAGACGTTATGGTAACCGACATAATAATATCGCGACACCCGGGAATTAACTACAAACCTGGTTCCGTTGAGGCGGCACCCGTTCTGAGCCTCTTGGCCATCGATGGTTGGGCCTGCTCGAGGGTCCGTTTCAGCCTGAGAAAAAGTCAGCATGTGAGGAAAGGCGAGAGAGTGAGGGGACAAAGACCGCAATAACAAAAGGGCTTACCCCACGGGCAGAACGGCTCGCCTTCCGCCACCCCGACCAGCGGACCTCGAGCCACCCCGCGTCGGGGCGCTAGGCCTCTCAAGGGCAGAAATTGGCCTAGGAACGTCGGATCCCGCTTGGCGGGCGCCGGGACTCGTGCTCCTACGACCGGCGTCCCCTTTCTCAGAGGCCGCAGCGCGACCGCGGGTCAGCGGCCCCGACGCCTGGGACCTCGCCGGACCGCTCTCCTTGGACGCCGGAGGAGGGCGCGGTGCGTCCTGGCCCGCCTTGAGCGCGGGAGGAGCGTCGGGCCGGGGACGACGAGACCCACTCGGACCCTCCTCCGGCACCTCCGTCCGGGGGGCGTCGACGTCATCTCGAGGCGGCCCCTCGAGGATCCGATCGAGACGCGACGCCATCCCCTCGGAGTCGTCGCTACTCTCGTCGTCATCATCGTCGTCGTTAGGGGATTCCTCCTCAGGCTCCCCCCTCTGCCTGGATTTGGCTCGACGCGCCTCTAATGCTTGGCGGTCGAGATTCTTCTTCTTCTCCCCCTTTTTTGCGGAGTCCTTGGCAGACTTCGACTTCTCGGCGGATTGGCGCCGTTTGTCGCGGTCGGCCTCGTCCTCCTTTACTGGAGGCCTCGAGGACCGGACATCAATCCGACCCTGCCAAAACTAAGGTAGACTTAGAGGGGAAACCTAGAATCGAGGATGCGCGCAAGAAGAAAACGTACCAGATCTATCGAGCCTGCGTCGGGTCGCATGGGGAAGCCGTTGACGTGCTCCGGCTTAAAATCGCCGGCAATTGCGGCCCTGACTCGGGCCGCAACTTCATCGTCCGTCGGAGGCTCGCTGGACATCCGACATGCCTCGAGGTCCCGAGACGAGACGCCAGGGCCCATCTCGTCCATCCTCAGCGGCCGTGACATCAGAGGGAGAACTCTCCGATGATGGACGGCCGAGAGGACGAGGGCGGCGGTCAAACCTTCCTGGCGAAGCTTCTTCAGGGCGTCGAGGAGAGGGTCGAGCCGAGGCTGATGAGCTTGGACGACGCCGTATGTCCAGTCCGCTGGGCGCTCCAAGATTAGACGGCCCGAATAGGGAGGTAGAAGGTTGTCGTCGTTCCGCAGGTAGAACCATTGAGAGTCCCAACCGGCATGGTTGGTCGACAAGCCTACCGGGATGTACTCCCGCGGCCGGTCCGTCTTCCCCGTCTTCTGCACCAGATTGAGGCAACCCGCTCGCACGGGTTTCCTCACGCCCGTGGTTCCGGTGGAGGCGTGAAACAGCTCGCCCCTGTAGAGGTGGAGCCACAGCTCCCAGTGCGGCATCATCCCTAGGAAGCCCTCACACACGGCGGCGAAGACCGCCGCCACGGTGATGGCGTTCGGGGAGAAGTGCTGCAGCTCCACCCCATAATGGAAGCAGAGGGCCCGCATGAAGCGGCTTGGAGGCGCGCCCAGACCGTGGCGGTGGAACTTGGCGAAGGACACCACGTAGCCCTCAGGTGGCTGAGGCGTCCTGTGGCTCGCTGGCGGCGCGATCCACTCTGGCGACGACAGCGAGGTGCGGCGGCGCAGCAGTCCCTCCTTCTCGAGCTCCAACAGCCGGCGCTCCGTCATCGACGACGGGCGCCAGTCATCGGCGGCGACGAGTCTTACAGGCATCTTGGCTGACGGGACGGTGGGTTCGCTACGGCTCGAGGGGGCGTGTGCGCGTGAGATGACGAGAAAGCAAAGGCAGCGAAAGAACGAGAGCGAGAAGGCGGAAGGGAGAGGAACGGCGGTGACGCGACGACATATTTATAGGCAGCTGACCGCCAACGGACAGATCCGAGAAGTAAGGTAACTCCCCCATAAATGCGCCGCCTGACAGCTCTCTCTCCCTCCTCACAGGCCGGACTCTCCGAATTCCTCGCCGATACGGTGTCGCAACGTCATCCGCCTAAAAAGACGCGCCCAACGGGCAGAAATGCGAACCGCCACGACCGTTTCCTTCCCTCGTAAGCCAGGAGACATAACCGCAAAAGTCTCGGGAGGTCGATGGCTGGCCCGCCGAAAGGGTTCGACAGCCGATCTCGAGCGCCAGAGTCAGGGATCCCCAGCGAGCGGTCGAAAATCGAGGCCCGCCTCGAGGACTTGCTGGCGATGTTCAAGGTAGGATCGAGACAGTCGAGAGGAATCCCCCCGAAGGGAGGCATCGAGCCGCTGGACTCTATCGAATGAGACCGGTATCCCCGACCACGTCGACCCTGCGTTATGAGGACGCCTCCGGGCTACAGCTGACCCCCCTCGAAAGGGGCACAGGTTCTCACTTGGACTACCCGCTAGGAACTCAATTTGGGATGAAAGACGCTCGCTCTATCGAGAGTACGTCGAAACCCACGGGCAAAAACGAGCCAGTCAGAATCTTCCACCACTGGTGTCGAAAGCGTTTCTGCGAATTAGATAACATAATCCTCGAAGGAGTCAAAAACTCCTCCGAGGTCTCGGGGGCTACCCCGCGGGGTCGCTCGCGCGCCCCCACGAAAATTCGACCGTAAATCAAAACCTCCATTCGAGCGCTAGCGCTCGAATGAAGGCTCGGGGGCTACTGTCGAGGGTATCGATAAGGGGTACCCTCAGCGATGCGCATTATGAGATTGCCCATACGAAGGTTGGGACCCCCAATTCGACGCCTTAATCTTACTTACGCGCCGCCAACGACGGTCGCAGCCTCGAATACGGAAATAGCGTCGAGCGAATCGGTCAAGGCTCGAGCAACGACTAACGTCGAAGACGGAAGCGGGCTCGAGCGAACCGAGAGACGCCGAGCGTTAGGACACTGTCCGCCGCCTGACGCGCGCACGCGGGCGGGAGCATTAAATGCGCCTGACGTTTCCCACCTAACAACCGGGTCACGGAAGGCGTGATAGGGAACAAGCTTCTGTCCCATCGTTCTTTTTGCAGCCTTCCCACCGAACGACTCAGGGTGCGTCAGGACGCAGGAAACGAGGATGGAACGTCTAATCAGGACCCGCTCGAGGCACCCAAGGTCAGCGCTCCAGATGTCAGCCTATTACACGGCGCCCGACCCTCGACCGAACGAGGTCCCTTCTCGGGGACGAGTCGGGCATCGACTGACAGCACCACAGCTGCTCCGCCGGATCCGCCACCATACCAAACGAGCATGCGGCCTCAGAACCAGCACAAGGCGGCTGGCAGGACAACACGCAGGAGCACGCGTAATCATCATCAAGCTATCAAGATGGGACAGCTCGAGGCCATGACGTACGGAAGCCTCGAGTAGGTCAGCGCTCCATGCGGCTATCGATCCATACTCTAATATCTATGCATGTACCCTTTGTCTCTCCTTGGAGCTATAAAAGGAGGGACTCAGGAATAGAAGAGGAGGACAACGCAAGCCCACACACACACGTAGCAGAGCGACATATTTCATTCCACGCTTGTATTCGCCCCTGTACAAGCACTTAGGTGCAAGACAATACAAACTCCCTCCCCCCGCTGGACGTAGGGCCTTCCCTTGCCCGAACCAGGATAAATCTCTGTGTTTTCTTGCATCACCATCCGGAAAGGGGAGCACGCATACAAATTTACTTGTTGGTGTGACCCCCCCGGGGGAAAAACACCGACAAGAAGGACATAGCTCATTCATCATAGAGAGATGATCCATGGAGGGTGCCACAAACACGATGCACAACCGCTAAGAAAGGAAAGCTTCCACAAGATGATACTGTACCATCACTCTTCAAGCAAGGTAACATCTTAAGGTACTTGACTATCACTTTTATAAGCTTCTCCTTGGTTCTGGCGTTCATATAAATAAAAGAGACAAACGTGTATGATTTACAACTCTAGATTAACCAACCCAACTGATCAAACATGTTTAGTCCTTTAATCCTTGTTCTTAGTACTACCTCCATGATCCCACACTCCTAATCGTATGAGCTAAAATGTTACACATTCAATCATTGAGAAATATAAAGAAAAAGACATATACATAAATAGATTATCTTTCCATAAGGTTGAGCGATCTGATCTGACAAATGTTATAAGTGCTACACTCATGAACTTATCATCCATCAACTTTGTCTTGCTCACTATGCTTAAGGTTAGAGAAGAACAAATACACTTTTGGTTCTGTTGGTGTTTTCCACCAACAGGGCCCATGCACTTGATCTCTGCCTTGTCTCTATGAGCAGGTACACTACGAGCACAAACACACTGAGCAGGATACTGCCAACACCGCACTTCGAACTACTGGGCAACACAAAGAACGTGGGTGACACCGTATCAAGAGGTGCAGACGTCAAGGTCCGCACCTGAATCAAATTATGCACCTGA
This sequence comes from Sorghum bicolor, assembly GCF_000003195.3. NCBI lineage: Eukaryota > Viridiplantae > Streptophyta > Magnoliopsida > Poales > Poaceae > Sorghum > Sorghum bicolor. Next base: position 40,304,304 of record NC_012870.2, on the reverse strand, counting down.
AGAATGAACACGATGAGAAGTCTTGACAAGAAGACTTAAAACATTGAACCCTCGCCGAAAGGTAAGATTGGTAGTTATCCATATTTATCCTTTCTGCATTCCCTTTTTCATTTAATTATTTACTTTCCTTAAATAGATTATTAGTTAATCATGCTATCTTGAAAAGAAAATAAAAATGTTAAAAAATACTAAGCCCCATATGAGTATACGAGTGGCATAAAACCCATAAGTACCTTCACTGTAGTGGCATAAAAATAAAATAAATATTTCTTTTCTACTTTATAAAATAAAAATATAAAAACAGGGAGTAATATTTATTGAGGAAGCTCAACGTGATGAAGGCTAGATATTTATGCTAACACTTAATTAGTTCCACAAGCTTTGTTGTCTATTTGAGCTCCACAGAATTTAAAGAAGACTAGCAGACGGAGGACATTCTAATCGCTGTCAGAATGCTGCTGACTTTCAAATGCACCTCTGCCACCTGCTAGCTACATCAAGAGAAATTACGTCAAAATTCAGCTTGGGGGAGAGCACCCCTATTTATCTCGCTAAGTATTTCTACCTATCTTTATACTTATATTATATTAGAATATTAAAATACATAAACTATGAAAAACCAAATAAAGATTTTGTGCTTATATATATATATATCTTTTGCTTAGTGTGTTTAATAAATAAATAAAGTGGCTATGCTAATCTGAATCTTAATAATAAAACTCTAGCATGGATATGATGAATAGTTGCTCTGCCTAATTTGCAAATTTGAAGTTCTCTCTCAAGTTTAGACATAACTGTTATAATTTAAAGCTTGCTCTAGATCTAAACTTGTGGGATGAAAACTTGATCTGAAATCTAAGTTGTTAACGGATATGATATGGGAAGGTTGAGCTGCTGTTTATCTATTCCTAGAGATGCTAGAATTCTGGAGAATTTTATCTTTGAAAAAATCTTTAAAATGTTGCATGATGAGTTCCTATATGATGAAAGTTTAAATTCCTACCACAGCCATATATACATGCTTGCTAGATTTTGAGCCACACATTTATTATTTACTGCTTATGAGCATTGAGTGTGGTCAAGCTGTGTAGACCCTTAGGAGCTTGTCATGTGGTTAAATCAAGATTCACTTGCACGTTCACTTATATATATGCTACTTCTACTCCGGAAGTACCATCCACATATATCCATCCATTTCCATCTCCAAAATCACCTAAAAATATTCTACTCCTAATTCGGGAGAGAATAGCCAAAAACATCTGTGTTTTTCCTTGTGAAATAAATGCTCAAGTTATCTTGCTACTACCACTTGCTATATTATCTTAAGAGATGAGTGCTCTGAAAAAAAAGAAAAAAAATAATAATAAACGAGGAAATAAAAAGGGGCAAGTGCCCGGAACCTCGAAAGAAAGAAAAAGTGAGACGAGAGGTAAAAAATGGACAAGTGTCCGACAGTAGAATTAGGGGTACAAGATACCCACCTGAGAGGAAAGAAAAAGAAGAGCATCTCATTCTCCTCATAAAGTTTCAAAAGCAAGGAAGGTATGTGTCCCCTCAAAGAGCAAAAGTAGAATTAGACTTCCACCACCATTGTTTTCATCATTGTTATCACCATCATCACCATACACTATTCATTCGCCACACATGCACATCTTGATTTGGCTTATTGATTTGTTTCTTTGGATCCATGGTTTGACTATACAATAAATGTCTTGTAAGTATGTATATTTTATCTCCCACCTATAAGCTCCAGATATTAAAGCCTTATTAGAGTAGGGTGAGAGAGAAGACAATGTCACTATCCCTTATACCACAAATACCACATATTTTGAGAGAAGGCATATACCATCACTGCCTTGGTAAGGATCCAGAAATACCACAAAAGAGAGATATGAGAGAGTCATACAAAGGAATCTCTGAGTTTTATTTGAAAATCTGCAAAAAACTCCAGAGCTATAGCTGATCAAGAATAAGAGACATGGCACTTGACGGGACTGTTCTATCTTTTAACCACCCAAGACAGAAGTGACGGTTACAAGTCCCATGGTGAAAGGTAAAGTAAGTAAGTTTTAGTTCTTGACAGTTTACTCTAACTCAGAGATGAGAACTTATTTAAAAAAAAAGCATGTGTACCGTCAATTTTTAAAAAATATTGCAACAACTTATGATCCATAGCTGAGTCTATCCTTGCTCAGGGACGAGCAAGAGGTAAGCTTGGGGGAGTTTGTTGACGGTCCTTAAGTATCAAATTTAACTATCAAATAAACAAAGAAAAGGATCCAAATGAAATCAACATCGAGACTTAGGGTTTTATCTGACAGAATTCCATGAGTTTTGGTGTTTGTCTATTTCTGCAGGGGGTTATCAGGAAATAAGGAAGAAAGGCCCACACGTCGGGATTACGTAAAGATATTAACGTGCCGCGCAATTATCTTACATCTAGAAGACTCCAGAAGCCACGGGAAGGAAGCGGAGACCGAACGGAGTCAGGGACAGGGCGCCCGCCCAAGTCCTTAGGGCGCCCGCCCACCTCCTGTGGCCAATCATGCTCAATCTCGCGGATTATGCTCCACCGACCTAAAGGATCAAGAATAACCGTTCAATCAATGTCGGTTTGATCCGACGACCCAGGTTCACTTGAGGGGACTATAAAACCAGACCCCCTGGCCCCTGGAGGAGGCACCCCTTGATCATTATTCATTATTCATAGACAGAGCAGAAGCTAGGGTTTAGAGATGAGAGCTCTCCTCTCTTCTCTAAACTAGAGTAGATCTAGATAGTAGCAAGATGGAGAGCGAAGGAGGATTAGAGGAGAGGCCGGCCTGTCGGTTCTTCCTCCGGTTGTACTTCGCCATGATCAAGCTCTAATCAAGCTTGCTCATGGGATGACTCTGGTAATCTACTTCTAATTCATTATGCAATTACTAATCATGTATGTTCTGGTTCACAACTCTTTTGAGTACTTCTAATCTATAGGACCCTATAGGTTAGAGTTGTAGTATAGGTGTAAGCGTGGTGCTTAGACCTAGATTACTTGTGGATATCCCCTGACTAGCTGGATCGTGTGGTAGGCCGCGTAGGTGACAGTTACGTTGGTCCCCTGTAGTCCACCTCTCGTTAGCAGGACGGGTAGGGTTTATCGGCCTATGGATAAGCATCCTTTGTGGTGTACTCTTATCACGTGGTTCGTCCCAGACATAGGCATACCCCTTTGAAGTAGAGAAACCATAGTTATCCTCTCTATTCTGCTACCATCGCCCATATACTAGAATTGCTCTACTCTCTATTCCCATATTATCACTCACTGTTATCTTACCTTTAATATTGTTCTTATTCGATTCTATCATCTTTCCTATTTACACCTATCTATCTATCTTGGTTAAGTTAGAGCGTAGTTGGTTCTCCCGTTTCCCTGTGGATACGATAAAACCTTTAACCGGGTAAAAGCTTCAACGATATCCGTGCGCTTGCGGATTATCTGTGTGCGTATAAATACCATAGTACACTCTAGTGCCATGCTGGGGATGACAACCTAGTATTCAAGTGGTGTTAGCAAGTGTCAACAGTTACCACCTGTGCCAGGCAAAACTATGGTAGCCTCACCAAAGTTCAGAGGAGGACAAGTTGCCGATTCTTCTTCATCTAGTTCATAATCCTCGGCTATATCCCTAGGGAAGCGCTGTGCGAAGAGGTCAAACCCAAGGCACTTATGCATGTGAAGACTAAGCCACATATTGATGAACCACCAGGGACGCCACAAGTTGTCGATGGGTTGGCCGAGCAGGAGTTTCCTGACTACTTGGTGAAGGAGGTGGTAAGCTGAACCGAGCAAGTATCGACCGAGGGGAAATCGGCCACCATTAGCTAATCTTTCTGCTGCTGCTAAGTAGACAGAAGTTGGTCCTGCCGATCGACCACAAAATACAAATTTGTGCAACCATATGTTCAGGAAGGTGGTCTGTTCCTTTATGTTGACAGGGCTTGTTCGTTGGTATTTCTGGATGTACCCTGGCCAGCCGCCGATGGAACGAGTTTCTACCTTAGCACTGGGTTTGGTGTCAAACAGGTGGGTGCTATCGGCAGAAGATACATCTAAGCCAGTGAGCATAACCACATCGGCAAGCGTGGGGGAAGCAGGACCATGGCCGAAAATGAAAGCATTAAGTGTGTCTGACCAGAAATACGATGTAGCAATCAACAATGATTCATTCCTATCCATATCGGCAAGGGACAACCGGATGCATTGATCTAGTTTTCGCTCACCCCACTGAACCTCATTTGAATGGCTGACTCTCAAGAACCAATCCTTCCATCCCTTGGTAGGACTGGGCTAGGAACGGAAGGCATCTTTCCATAGATCTAGAGAAAAATTCTCGACCCTAAAGGGGATTCTGTTCGTCTCTGCGTTGATCAGATCGGTAGGATCTGGGTTCCCTAGCGGACCGAGACATTGGAGGTGTGGTTGATCGGTAGGGATGACGATTCTATTGGATAGATCTTAGAAGTTTTTGGGGTAAAAAAAGAAGAGCAAAAGAATGAAAAAAAAAGCATTCTGTAAGATGAGCTGCGGATGAACAGGAGTGCAGTGAAAATATAGGAGAGAAGTAGAACTGGCCTCAGGCACGATGAAGTTGACGGCCATTTTCTCGCGGGGAAGAAGATCGAAGACTCGAAGGTTGTTGGAGGAAGTTCTTGTTGGAGTTCTTGGAGCTATCGAACAGTGCCGCCGCCAGAAAAGCAGAGTTGGGGTTGTAGAATGATGCGATGGAGAAGGAGTACCCGAGAAGGAAGTATTTATAGGACAAAATGGGCAGGGGCAGATCTGACTTATCTCTTTGCCGCATCCGTGAAACCCGAGGGTGCTCAGGTAGATATGGTAACTGTTCGCACGGTAATCAAGGGATTGTGCAGGTGATTTGACAGCAAGCGGTCATGATTTTGGAAATATTTCACTGTACAAAGATTTCCTGGTCGGTCCATCGGCAGCTCTTTCTAACGGTTATATTGCCGATGGACGAATCAAGTGGTATGTCCAGTTTGGGAGGTTGAGAAATTCGAGGAATCTGCGGAAGAATCGGGCCAAGGTTGTTCGGCTTTAAACGGTCGGTTGCCAAATGGGGAGAATTAACTGCGGAAAGGCGTCATTAATGGAGAGAATTTCGAAGCATTAAGGATTTCATACTCCGAAACTGGAGGGCATGTGTTGACACCGTTTTTGGACATGTTGTTGGGTATTTTAAACGCAAACAGAAAAATCGCAAGCGCACGGATACCGATGTAGCTTTCACCCGGGAGTATTCCAGAGTATCAATTTTCCACAGGGAACGTGAGTGTACTAATTAAGATTCAAGATCGCCCAAGGATAACTATATAATTATTTTTTGGCGGGAAGAGAGGAAGTTTCCTGAGAGTTCTCTAGTTGATCTAAGAATCAAGAATTACTTCAAGATTATCTATATCGGGACATCAGAGCACTAACCACAGAAAGAGATGAGAAGGGGGCTAGGAAGGTCTGACTATGGTCCTACAAACACCGATCTGAACGTGGTGGAATACGTCGACCGTTAGGGCTGTCACTACCCTAAGGCTACCACAACAACCCGCAGGATTGGGTGCAATTCCAGGTAATCGCAAGACTAAACACCACGTCTAATCTATTAATTACTACTCTAATGTTTCAAAGATTAGAGCACTTGATGCAAGCGGGAATCCAATAAATAACTTGAATGTAAATAAAAGTAATTAGAGAACTCAGGAGTTATGAATTGAAGAACCTGGAGAACGACGAAGAACGAACCAGTTGCTGCAAAAGTACAATGTTGAGGAAGATCCGACAGATCCGGCTCCTCCTCCGCTCTCCTCTTCTCTCTCCCTATTTTCTAGATTACAACTAGAACTAACTAGAACTAGAACTAGAGGAACTAGAACCAGAACTAGATGAACTAGAACTAGATCTAGATGAACTAGAGGTAGAACTAGAAGAACTAGAGGGATCCTCTCTACTTGGATGAAGAATTGAAACCTTAGCTTTGATTCTGTAGAAGAGGTATGATCTCCAGGGGCCAGGGGGGTCTGGTTTTATAGTCCCTTCAAGTGAATCTGGGCCGTCGGATCAAACCGACATTGATCGTGTGGTTTTCCTTGAAGTATTAGGTCGGTGGAGCATGATCCTCGAACTTCACCCTGATTGGTGGAAAGAGGTGGGCGGGCGCCCTCAGGACTAGGGCGGGCGCCCTGTCCCTGAGGCCTCTCGGCTTCCGCTTCGGTCCCGTGGCTTCTGGAGTCTTCTAGATGATAGAAAATTGCGCGGCACGTTAATATCTCTATGTAAACCCGACGTGTGGGCCTTTCTTCCATATTTCCTGATATCCCCCTGCAGAAATAGACAAACACCAAAACTTGTGGAATTCTATCAGATAAAACCCTAAGTCTAGGTGTTGGTTGCATTTGGATCCTTTTCTATGATTAATTGATGGTTAAATGTGAGCATTAAGGACCGTCAACAAGCTCCCCCAAGCTTAACCTTTGCTCGTCCCTGAGCAAAGATGAACTCAAGAGTTTCTGCAGTGGTTTCATAACTTAAAGATACACATGCGTTTAAACAAGATCTCATCTCTGATTAGAGTAAACTGTTAAGACTTAAAACTTACTCATTTACCTTTCACCATGGGACTTGTAACCGTCACTTCTGTCTTGAGTAGTTAAAAGATAGAACAGTCTAGTCAAGCACCATGTCTCTTGTTCTTCGATTAACTATAGCTCTGGAGTTTTTGAAGATTTTCAAATAAAACTCAGAGATTCCTTGTATGACTCTCTCTAGTCTCTCTTTTGTGGTATTTCTGGATCCTTACCAAGGCAGTAATGGTGTATGCCTTCTCTCAAAGTATGTGGTATTTTTGGTGTGAGGCATAGTGGCATTGCCTTCTCTCTCACCCTACTATAATAAGGTTTTGATATCTGGAGCTCATAGGTGGGAGACAGCTAATACATACTTACAAGACATTTATTGCATAGTCAAACCATGGATCCAGAAGAACAAGTCAATAAGTCAAATCAAGATGTGCATGTGTGGCGAATGAATGGTGTATGGTGATGATGGTGATAACAATGGTGGAAGTCTAATTCTACTTATGCTCTTTTGAGCGGATACATACCTTTCTTGCTCTTTTGAAACTTTTTGAGGAAAATGAGATGCTCTATATTTTCTTTTTCTTTTCTCTCAGGTGGGTATCTTGTACCCCTAATTCTACTGTCGGACACTTGTCCATTTTTACCTCTCGTCTCACTTTTTCTTTTCTTTCGAGGTTCCGGGCACTTGCCCCTTTTTATTTCCTCATATTCTTTTTTTTTCTTTCTTCTTTTTTTTTTTTTTTATCTTCTTTTTTTTAGAGCACTAATCTCATGCGATAATATAGCAAGTGGTAGGAACAAGATAACTTGAGCATTTATTTCACAAGGGAAAACAGAAATGTTTTTGGCTATTCTCTCCCTGATTAGGAGTAGAATATTTTTAGGTGGTTCTGGAGATGAAAATGGATGGATATATGTGGATGCGTACTTTCGGAGTAGAAGCAGCATGTATGAGTGAACGTGCAAGTGAATCTTGATTTTAACCACATGACAAGCTCCTAAGGGTCTACACAGCTTGACCACACTCAATGCTCATAAGCAGTAAAAAGTAAATGTGTGGTTCATAGTCTAACAAGCATGTATATATGGCTGTGGTAGGAATTTAAACTCTCATCATACAGGAACTCATCATGCAACATTTTAAAGATTTTCAAAGATAAAATTCTCCAGAATTCTAGCATCTCTAGGAACAGATAAACAGCAGCTCAACCTTCCCACATCATATCTGTTAACGACTTAGACTTCAGATCAAGTACTCTTCCCACAAGTTTAGGTTTAGAGCAAATCTTAATTCATAACAGTCATGCCTAAACTTGAGAGAGATTTCAATTTTGAGAACTAGTCATGGCAGAGCAACTACTCATCATTTCCATGTGAGAGCTTATCATGAGGGTTCATTGCAAATTTTATTTATTTATTTATTTAGCAAACTAAAAAAAGATATATATATAAGCACAAAATCTTTATTTAGGTTTTTATGATTATGCATCTTTTTATTATTTGAGTAAAATATAAACGCGAGTAGAATACTTAGCTGGATAAATTGGGGTGCTCTCCCCCAAGCTGGATTTTGACGTAGTTTCTTCTGATGTAGCTAGCAGGTGGCGGAGGTGTATTTGAATGACGGCAGCACCCTGAGAGTGATTAGGATGTCCTCCGTCTACTAGTCTTCTTTGATCCTTGAATTCTGTGGAGCTCAAATAGACAACAAAGCTTTGTGGACTAGTTAAGTTTTAGCATAAATATCTAGTCTTTATCATGTTGAGCCTCCTCAATAAATGTTACTCTCTTTGGTAGGATCATAAATCTATTTTTATAATTTTATTTTTATAGGACAGGAATATATTTATTTTATTTTTATGCCACCACAGTGAATGTACTTATGGGTTTTATGCCATGAGCATACTCACATGGGGCTTACTTAACATTTTTATTTTCTTTTCAAGATGATATGAACCTGATTAACTAAGCAAACTATTTTAAATAATTGAAAGGGAAAAAGGATAACTACCAAGTTTACCTCTTGGCAAGGTGCTCGGTGTTTTTAAGTCCTCCGAACGGGACTCTCTATTTTCTCAGTTGTCCTGGGATTCGTTGGATGGCGTAGTCGGTGGTTCCGGTGGAGCCTGCTCTTCATGTATAACTATCTTTTTTCTCCACACCTGACTCGATGCTACGGTCTCCTCAGGACGGTTCTGTTCAAGTTGTATGTCTTCAGACCTTACAACTTCTCCTTCATAGTCTACCCATCCGTCCTTGATGATTTGCCTCCTTTGGTTGCGGTTGCGTCGTTGTCTTCTTGTCCTGACCTGCTCAGAGTCTTCAACTATATGGTTAGGGTCAGTAAAATAGCGGCGTACCTTCTCTGAGGGGAAGTGCATGTGGACTTCTCCGATTCCAATGTAGATGATTGCTTTAACGGTGCTGAGGAACGGTCTTTCAAGGATGATGGTTGGATCGTACTCGTCGTCTACCATGTCAATAACCTGAAAATCTTCAACCTTTCGGAATGTCTGATCTGCCATCTAGAGCTGAATGTATGTCGGTTTTAGGGGCATGGTTCCGAACAGAAGCTGATAGGTGACTGCGGCCATTATGTTGACGTCAAATCCGGTGTCGTAGAGTGTCTTCTGAAAAGAATATCCGTTGATTGTGCACTTGATGCTTGGAACACCAGGGTCGTCCTTCTTGGTCACGAACGGTGACTTGAGTTGACGATCTTGACCTCCTTGAGCTGCAGTGACCATCTTAGCTGACTCGGTCCACACTTGCTTGTTCCTGTTCCTACTATTGGTCCTCTTCCTGGGTTCATGTCTGGATTGCTCTGAGATTTGTGTAGTCTTATTCTTGAAGGTAAACGTCTCCTTCTTCCCCTTGATGTAGAAACTGATCTTGGCAGCACTAGCGTAGATGACAGCCCCCGAGGTGTTCAGGAATGGCCTCCCTAGGATGATGGGTGCCCTCTCATCAGTATCAGTCTCTATCACCACGAAGTCTGTTGGAGCGTATAAGGTACCAACTCGGACGTAGAGGTTCTTCAATATTCCCTTTTTGAAACTTAGTGTCTGATCTGCAAGCTGCAAACACATGGTTGTTTCTAGGAAAGGATGTGTAAAGAATTTTTTTATAGAGTACCCTGGGCATAATGTTGACGCTAGAGCCAAAGTTGCAGAGTGCTTCTAGAAAGTCCACCATGCCGATGGAGATCGGGATGACGGGGCGTCCTGGATTGTCTCTCTTGACCGACAGAAGGTCAGTAATTACTTCCACAACGGGGTTACTCTAGTAGTTACATCCTCAAGCATCTCAGGGCAGTGATTGCCTGAGTGTCCAGTATCTCCAGTGTGTTTGTGCTCGTAGATCTAGGTTCTTCACTTGGTGGAGTCTGGGAGTTGTAAAAGTCCTTCATAGTTTGCTTAAAGTGTACCTGCTCATAGAGACAAGGCGGAGATCAAGTGCATGGGCCCTGTTGGTGGAAAACACCAACAGAACCAAAAGTGTATTTGTTCTCTCTAACATTAAGCATAGTGAGAAAGACAAAGTTGATGGATAATAAGACCATGAGTGTAACATTTAAAACATTTGTCAGATCAGATCACTCAACCTTATGGAAAGATAATCTATCTAAGTAAATATTTTTTTCTTTACATGACTATCATTTTCCAAAGATTAAGTGTGCAACATTTTAGTTCATATGATTAGGAGTGTGGGATCACAAAGATGAAAGGACTAAACATGTTGAATCGATTGGGTTGGTTAATCTAGAGTTGTAAATCATACATGTTTGTCTCTTTTATTCATGTGAACGCCAGAATCAAGGAGAAGCTTATAGAAGTGATAGTCAAGTACCTTAAGATGTTACCTTACTTGAAGAGTGATGGTACAGTATCACCTTGTGGAAGCTTTCCTCTCTTAGCGGTTGTGCATTGTGTTTGTGGCACCCTCTATGGATCATCTCTTGTGAGCTATGCCTTCCTTGTGTAAATTGTTAAACTTCATGTGTGTCTCTCTTTGTCTCCAATGTGAGTTTATCTGAGGACCTCCCAGGTTGATATTGAAAGTTTTCCTGCAGGGGTTAGTCCAACAAAATATCCAATATCTACTATAGCATACTATCGGCTCAAAGATCAACCTAGACACCATGTCTAATTTGATTTAGGAGGGAATTTTAACCTAAGCATCATGCTTAATTTAAAGTCCTTTGGAAGTAAGATCATCATTCCTAAACTAAGCACCATGCTTAATTAAGAGATAAATGAAACTACTCCAAACCTAGACATATACTAAAGCAAATAAAGGTAGCATGAAACCATTTATAGAGATCTACTCAAGTGGAGATGAAGTAGTGTGATTAGTATTTAACAAATTGAGCATGTTTCAAAGGTAGGGACAACCAACATAGCAACATGGTAAAGGAAGTTTTATGTAAAGTACTCCCCCAAGCTTGAATTTTTGCAAAATTCAAGTTTGGATGAATTTAATTCAATGTTGTATGATAGTTGGTTGGACATACCTTGTGCTTGTCATTCATCCGATCTTCTTGCTCCAATCCTGAAAAGGTTAGTGACAAGAATACCCGAAGGAATTTTCTACAATTATTCTTATATGCTCAACACTCAAGGTAATGTTGCAAATAGTTAAAAGCTCATGTTACAATCTGATCAGTGCTTGTTTTAGGACACTAAGCTTGTCCTTGGGAAACCATCGATTTATGTCGGCGAAGTGGTTTCCCCTCCAACGCTGGCCTATATCAAGATCAACTCAACGAGATCTACAATATTTAATATAGACATATGCATCAACAACCACCCTTTTAAAGATTTATACATAGAAAGGATGAGGGGGTTGGAGATCTCGAATGTGGTGATGTTGGAGAGACCAATGGATTGTGAAGATGTTGCATATGAGCATGGACTAAATGAAGTGGCTATGAAATAAATTCCATACTCATTAATGCTTAGAGTGAAATCCATGTGGTATGGTGAAAATGATAAGGTGAGTGTGGTAAAAAAGGAAAAGAAAAAGGATACACGGACGACCTGGTTCGAAACTAGCACATCTACCGTTCCCCGGCAACGGCGCCAGAAAGCTTGTTGGGTATTTTAAACGCAAACAGAAAAATCCGCAAGCGCACGGATACCGATGTAGCTTTCACCCGGGAGTATTCCAGAGTATCGATTTTCCACAGGGAACGTGAGTGTACTAATTAAGATTCAAGATCGCCCAAGGATAACTATATAATTATTTTTTGGTGGGAAGAGAGGAAGTTTCCTGAGAGTTCTCTAGTTGATCTAAGAATCAAGAATTACTTCAAGATTATCTATATCGGGACATCAGAGCACTAACCACAGAAAGAGATGAGAAGGGGGCTAGGAAGGTCTGACTACGGTCCTACAAACACCTATCCGAACGTGGTGGAATACGTCGACCGTTAGGGCTGTCACTACCCTAAGGCTACCACAACAATCCGCAGGATTGGGTGCAATTCCAGGTAATCGCAAGACTAAACACCACGTCTAATCTATTAATTACTACTCTAATGTTTCAAAGATTAGAGCACTTGATGCAAGCGGGAATCCAATAAATAACTTGAATGTAAATAAAAGTAATTAGAGAACTCAGGAGTTATGAATTGAAGAACCTGGAGAACGACGAAGAACGAACCAGTTGCTGCAAAAGTACAATGTTGAGGAAGATCCGACAGATCCGGCTCCTCCTCCGCTCTCCTCTTCTCTCTCCCTATTTTCTAGATTACAACTAGAACTAACTAGAACTAGAACTAGAGGAACTAGAACTAGAACTAGATGAACTAGAACTAGATCTAGATGAACTAGAGGTAGAACTAGAAGAACTAGAGGGATCCTCTCTACTTGGATGAAGAATTGAAACAGTAGCTTTGATTCTGTAGAAGAGGTATGATCTCCAGGGGCCAGGGGGGTCTGGTTTTATAGTCCCTTCAAGTGAATCTGGGCCGTCGGATCAAACCGACATTGATCGTGTGGTTTTGCTTGAAGTATTAGGTCGGTGGAGCATGATCCTCGAACTTCACCCTGATTGGTGGAAAGAGGTGGGCGGGCGCCCTCAGGACTAGGGCGGGTGCCCTATCCCTGAGGCCTCTCGGCTTCCGCTTCGGTCCCGTGGCTTCTGGAGTCTTCTAGATGATAGAAAATTGCGCGGCACGTTAATATCTCTATGTAAACCCGACGTGTGGGCCTTTCTTCCATATTTCCTGATATCCCCCTGCAGAAATAGACAAACACCAAAACTTGTGGAATTCTATCAGATAAAACCCTAAGTCTAGGTGTTGGTTGCATTTGGATCCTTTTCTATGATTAATTGATGGTTAAATGTGAGCATTAAGGATCGTCAACACATGTGCACGGGGACCAATAGAGTACAGATCGGCAGGCGGAGCAACGATAATTAGATTGCAGAAGAGTTGCCGATGAGGGGAGCTGCCGATGAAGAGATGAGTGAGTATGACTAAGCCTAGGGGTAGTGACGTGTTCTTGCCGATGATCAATATTGGTGTTTGCCGATGGCTATAACAGGAAAACTGCCGATGACTCTGAATGGAAGCGTGGAGATGGCCGATTGATCTGTGGCGGTGTCCCGGTCGGTTACGAAAGGATGGTTCTATGTTTTTCTTAGTTATTTAAGTTCGTTTTGTATACGGATTCTATGTAATTTGGAATTCGAGTCCTAGTCGTGTCTGATTGTAGCTCTTTGAGCAAGGTATAAATGTAGACCCTAGGGCCTTGTAATGAGACATCTATCGATGAATCAATCAAACACAAGTTTTTACTCATATTCCAGCATCTACTTTTTCGACGACTTCATCATATTTTCCTTTTTATTACGAGTTCTTAGGAGTTCGTCGACTTAAGCTCGGCGTATTCTCAAGTTCCGCGTGAATACCTCTTGGCCGTGACATCCGGGCGCATCGCTGTTGTCGGGACCAAAGTATTCGAGTTATCACCTTTGCCGATAGTAAGGTCAAATCAGCTGGCACGCCTTAACGTTTGAATCGGGTATTAGCCCTTTGTGTTTGCAGATCAGCTTTTGCATCAACAACTCTACTTCATTTGTTTCAAGCAAACCCATAGATTCAGCAATTCTAGTGATAAGTGAACTAAAGCATAGGGGCATGCTAGGTGCAATGGAGGAAATGCAGAAAGGTACTAGCCACTTGACAGGTGAAAATCTGATTTTATTTACCATGGCATAAAGGATTTGCAATTCTTTGAAGCCTATATTATCCACACTAGTACCAGGGAAGAGAGTGATTACGATCCAAAAGTACATGAATGTTAAGGTTGGGTTATGGATTTGGACAGGTCTACGAACAGAGAGATTATTGGAGCAAGTAATCAACTTCCAGAATTTAGCTAAGTTAAAATTTTTCAAATCATGATCTATGTCTAGCTCACAATCTTGAACAAAGCCTAGACATGTACTTAGCTCACTCCAAGTTAAACTGTAATCTTTGTTGAACATGCGAAAAGTTATTCCCTCATCGTTCGATTTTAGGGTGGCAAGAAATTCTTGAGAGAGTACTTTTACACCAAATTCAGGAACTTTCCAAAATCCACCCCACCCAATGGAATAAAAGACAGTAGGAAAGTCAGTGCTCATACCTGATTGGTCCAAGAGTTGCTCCTCAAAGACAGCGGTGTGGTTGAAGCCACAAGTGCGAAGGGTGTAGAGCTTCCCTAGCTTTTCATGAGTGAGCAAGAGGTTGTCGTGGGGCTCCAGTGTTCTATCAGCGGGGATGAAGGGAACAAGTGTGTGCAGTTGATTCTCCTCCACTCTCTCATGGCTCTTACTCTCGGAGTGGTGAGAGCTCAAGGATGAGCCATCACCCTACCTCTTGTCGGTGAGCTTGGCGGAGATGAATTTCTAATGCTAGCTTCACAAGTGAACAAACAAGACCAAGCATCCTACTATACTACTATGCAGAAGGGAAATGTTTTTGGGTTTATTTCTACTACTACACTAAGCCTGAGAAGGCTTGGAACACTAAAGAGAAGAGAGAAGGCCAAGTGAGCTTGAGATGATTCTGCTGGTTTTGGTGTGGTATTGAGCTCACATTGGGGTGCTATTTATAGGGGTGAAAGGGCATGGCAAGACCCCCATAGGGCAGGTCGGCCGACCAGGGATCACCCCCTTTGAAGCATGCCTTCAACTTTGGACAGGGAACCTAGCCTCATGCTTGCAAAAGGTCACCAAATGGGGACCAAAAGCATGGTCGGTTGACCATGTGTTTTGCCCACCACCACTTTAATCATGCTAAGTTGGGTTGTCTGATAAAGATGGTGGTGGTGCTGACCTAAAGTTGCTGCTGGTTGCCTCGGATTCCCATGTTTAGTGCTTGGTGCAAGAGAAAAGGAGAAAGCAAAAGAGGGGACAAGCACCAAAGTGATTCCTATTGACACTTGCTAACACCACTTGAATACTAGGTTGTCATCCCCAGCATGGCACTAGAGTGTACTATGGTATTTATACGTAGACAGATAAATCCGTAAGCGCACGGATACCGTTGTAGCTTTTACCCGGTTAAAGGTTTTATCGTATCCACAGGGAAACGGGAGAACCAACTATGCTCTAACTTAACCAAGATAGATAGATAGGTGTAAACAGGAAAGATGGTAGAATTGAATAAGAACAATATTAGAGGTAAGATAACAATGGGTGATAATATGGGAATAGAGAGTAGAGCAATCTAGTATATGGGCGATGGTAGGAGAATAAAGAGGATAACTATGGTTTCTCTACTTCAAAGGGGTATGTCTATGTCTGGGACGAACCACGTGATAAGAATACACCACAAAGGATGCTTATCCATAGGCCGATAAACCCTACCAGTCCTGCTAACAGGAGGTGGACTACAAGGGACCAACGTAACTGTCACCTACGCGGCCTACCACACGGCCCGGCTAGACAGGGGATATCCACAAGTAATCTAGGTCTAAGCACCACGCTTACACCTATACTACAACTCTCACCTATAGCATCCTATATATTAAAGTACTCAAAAGAGTTGTGAACCAGAACATACATGGATAGTAATTGCATAATGAAATAAGAAGTAGATTACCAGAGTCATCCCATGAGCAAGCTTGATTAGAGCTTGATCATGGCGAAGTGCAACCAGAGGAAGAACCGACATGCCGGCCTCTCCTCCAATCCACCATCGCTCTCCATCTCGCTACTATCTAGATCTACTCTAGTTTAGAGAAGAGAGGAGAGCTCTCATCTCCAAACCCTAGCTTTTGCTCTGTCTATGAATAATGAATAGGGATCAAGGGGGTGCCTCCTCTAGGGGCCAGGGGGTCTGCTTATATAGTCCCCTCAAGTGAATTTGGGCTATCGGATCAAACCGACATTGATCGCACGGTTTTCTTTGATCCTTTAGGTCGGTGGAGCATGATCCGCGAAATTGGTTCTGATTGGTGGAAAAAGTAGGGCGGGCGCCCTGTCCCCGAGCCCGCTCGGCTTCCCGTTCATTCCCGTGGCTTCTGGAGTCTTCTAGATGATAGAAAATTATGTGACACGTTAATATCTCTATGTAAACCTGACATGTGGGCCTTTCCTCCATATTTCCTGATAACCCCCTGCAGAAATAGACAAACACAAAAACTCGTGGAATTCTGTCAGATAAAACCCTAAGTCTAGGTGTCGGTTGCATTTGGATCCTTTTCTTTATTTATTTGATGATTAAATTTGATACTTAAGAACCGTCAACAACTCCCCCAAGCTTACCTCTTGCTCGTCCCTGAGCAAGGATGGACTCATGAGTTTCTGCAGTGGTTTCATGCCTTAAAGGTACACATGCGTTCAAACAAGATCTCATCTCTAGGTTAGGGTAAACTGTTAAGATTTAAACTTACTCATATTACCTTCCACCATGGGGCTTGCAACCGTCACTTGTGTCTTGAGCAGTTAAAAGATAGAACGGTCAAGTCAGGCGCCATGTCTCTTGTTCTTGATCAACTATAGCTCTGGAGTTTTTGTAGATTTTCAAAATAAAACTCAGAAATTCCTTGTATGACTCTCTCAATTCTCTCTTTTGTGGTATTTCTTGGTCCTTACCAAGGCAGTAATGGTATATGCCTTCTCTCAAAGTATGTAGTATTTGTGGTATGAGGCATAGTGATATTGCCTTCTCTCTCATCCTACTCTAATGAGGCTTTGATATCTGGAGCTCATAGGTGGGAGACAGCTAATACATACAAGACATTTATTGCATAGTCAAACCATAGATCTAGAGAAACAAGTCAATAAGTCAAATCAAGATGTGCATGTGTGGCAAATGAATGGTGTATGGTGATGATGGTGATAACAATGGTGAAAGTCTAATTTTACTTTTTGCTCTTTTGAGGGGATACATACCTTTTTTTGCTCCTTGAAGCTTTTTAGGAGAATGAGATGCTCTACATTTTCTTTTTCTTTCCTCTCAGGTGGGTATCTTGTACCCCTAATTCTACTGTCGGACACTTGTCCATTTTTACCTCTCGTCTCACTTTTTCTTTTCATCGAGGTTCCAGGCACTTGCCCCTTTTTATTTCCTCGTATTCACTCTTTTATTAGAGCACTCACCCTCCTCGAATAATGTAGCAAGTGGTAGTAACCAAAATATCTTGAGCATTTATTTCACGGGGAATAACAGGGATAGGATAATGTTTTTTGGCTATTCTCTCCCGGATAGGAGTAGAATAATTCTGGGTGAATCTAGAGATGGAAATTAGTGGATGTATGTGGATGCGTACTTCCGGAGTAGAAGCAGCATGTATGAGTGAACGTGCAAGTGAATCTTGATTTTAACCGCATGACAAGCTCCTAAGGGTCTGCACAGCTTGACCACACTCAATGCTCATAAGCAGTAAAAAGTAAATGTATGGTTCATAGTCTAATAAGCATGTATATATGGCTGTGGTAGGATTTTAAACTCTCATCATACAGGAACTCATCATGGAACATTTTAAAGATTTTCAAAGATAAAATTCTCCAGAATTCTGGCATCTCTAGGAACAGATAAACAGCAGCTCAACCTTCCCATATCATATCCGTTAACAACTTAGACTTTAGATCAAGTACTCTTCCCAAAAGTTCAGGTTTAGAGCAATTCTTAATTCATAACAATCATGCCTAAACTTGAGAGAGAATTTAATTTTGAGAACTAGTCATGGCATAGCAACTATTCATCATTTCCATGTGAGAGCTTATCATGAGGGTTCATAACAAACTTTATTTATTTAACAAACTAAGCAAAAAAATATATATAAGCTCAAAAATCTTATTTTGGGTTTTATGATTATGCATCGTTTTATTATTTGAGTAAAGTATAAACGCGAGTACAAACACTTAGCTGGATAGATGGGAGTGCTCTCTCTCCAAGCTGGATTTTGACGTAATTTTCTTCTGATGTAGCTAGCAGGTGGCAGAGGTGTATTTGAATGTCGGCAGCACCCTAACAGTGATTAGGATGTCCTTTGTCTGCTAGTCTTCTTTGATCCTTGAATTCTGTGGAGCTCAAATAGACAACAAAGCTTTGTGGAACTGGTTAAGTGTGAGCATAAAAATCTCTTTGCCTTTACCATGTTGAGCTTCCTCTAATAAATATTACTCTCTTTGGTAGGATCACAAATTTATTTTTATATTTTCATTTCTATAGGACAGGAATATATTTATTTTATTTTTACGCCACCACAGTGAATGTAGTTATGGGTTTTATGCCACGAGCATACTCACATGGGGCTTACTATTTTTAACATTTTTATTTTCTTTTCAAGATAGCATGATTAACTAAGAAGCCGTTTAAGAAAAGTAAATAATTAAAAGGGAAAGGGAATGTAGAAAGGATAAATATGGATAACTACCGATTTTACCTTTCGGCAAGGGTTCAATATTTTAAGTCTTCTGAACAAGATTTCTCACTGTGTTCATTCTTTAGGTACGTCATTTGATTCAGGTGTGGACCTTGACGTCTGCACCTCTTGGTACGGTGTCACCCATGTTCTTCGTTTGCCCAGCAGTTCAAAGTGTGGCGTTGGCGGCATCATGCTCAGTGTGTTTGTGCTTGTAGATCCAGGTCTTTCACTTGGTGGAATCCAGGAGTTGTAAAACTCCACCATGTTTTGCTCCAAATGTTCCTGCTCATAGAGACAAGGCAGAGTTCAAGTGCATGGGCCCTGTTGGTGAAAAACACCAATAGAACCAGAAGTGTATTTGTTCTTCTCTATCCTTAAGCATAGTGAACAAGACAAATTTGATGGATAATAAGATAATGAGTGTAGCATTTAAAACATTTGTCAGATCAGATCGCTCAACCTTATGGAAAGATAATCTATCTATGTATATGTCTTTTTATTTATATCTTCCCAAATATTGAGTGTGCAACATTTTAGCTCATATGATTAGGAGTGTGGGTAGTAGTAGGAACAAAGATTAAAGGACTAAACATGCTGAATCAGTTGGGTTGGTTAATTTGGAGTTATAAATCATACATGTTTGTCTCTTTATTTATGTGAACGCCAAAACCAAGGAGAAGCTTATAGAAGTGATAATCAAGTACCTTAAGATGTTACCTTACTTGAAGGGTGATGGTACAGTATCACCTTGTGGAAGCTTTCCTTTCTTAGCGGTTGTGCATCGTGTTTGTGGCACCCTCCATGGATCATCTCTTATGAGCTACGTCTTCCTTATGTAAATTGTTAAACTTGACGTTTCTCTCTCTTTGTCTCTGATGTGAGTTTATCTCAGGACTTCCCAGGTCGATATTGAAAGTTTTCCTACAGGGCTTGGTCCAACAAAATATCCAATATCTACTATAGCATACTATCGGCTCAAAAATCAACCAAGACACCATGTCTAATTTGATTTAGGACGGCATTTTAACCTAAGCACCATGCTTAATTTAAAATCCCTTGAAAGTAAGATCATCATTCCTAAACCAAGCACCATGCTTATTTAAGATATAAATGAGTCTACTCCAAGCCTAGACATATACTAATGCAAATAAAGGTAGCATGAGAGCATTTATAGAGATCTACTCAAGTGGAGATGAAGTAGTGTGATTAGTATTTAACAAATTGAGCATGTCTCAAAGGTAGGGACAACCAACATAGCAACATGACAAAGGATGTTTTTATGTAAGGTACTCCCCCAAGCTTGAATTTTGCAAAATTCAAGTTTGGATGAATTTAATGTTGTATGATGATTGGTTGGACATACCTTGTGCTTGTCATTCATCCAATCTTCTTGCTCCAATCCTGGAAAGGTTAGTGACAGGAATACCTGTTGGGTATTTTAAACACAAACAGAAAAATCCGCAAGCGCACGGATACCGATGTAGCTTTCACCTGGGAGTATTCCAAAGTATCGATTTTCCACAGAGAACGTGAGTGTACTAATTAAGATCCAAGATCGTCCAAGGATAACTATATAATTATTTTTGGTGGGAAGAAAGGAAGTTTCCTGAGAGTTCTCTAGTTGATCTAAGAATCAAGAATTACTTCAAAGATTATTTATATCGGGACATCAGAGCACAAACCAGAGAAAAAGATGAGAAGGGGGCTAGGAAGGTCTGACTACGGTCCTACAAACACCGATCTGAACGAGGTGGAATACGTCGACCGTTAGGACTGTCACTACCCTAAGGCTACCACAACAATCCGCAGGATTGGGTGCAATTCCAGGTAATTGCAAGACTAAACACCACGTCTAATCTATTAATTACTACTCTAATGTTTCAAAGATTAGAGCACTTGATGCAAGTGGGAATCCAATAAATAACTTGAATGTAAATAAATGTAATTAAAGAACTCAGAAATTATGAATTGAAAAACCTGGAGAACGATGAAGAACGAACCAGTTGCTGCAAAAGTACAATGTTGAGGAAGATCCGACAGATCTGGCTCCTCCTCCTCCACTCTCCTCTTCTCTCTCCCTATTTTCTAGGTTACAACTAGAACTAACTAGAACTAGAACTAGAGGAACTAGAACTAGAACTAGAACTAGAACTAGAACTAGATGAACTAGAACTAGATCTAGATGAACTAGAGGTAGAACTAGAAGAACTAGAGGGATCCTCTCTACTTGGATGAAGAATTGAAACCCTAGCTTTGATTCTGTAGAAGAGGTATGATCTCCAGGGTCTAGGGGGCCTTGCTTATATAGTCTTTTCAGGTGAATCTGGGCCGTCGGATCAAACCGACATTAATTGCACGGTTTTCCTTGATCCTTTAGGTCGGTAGAGCGTGGTCCGCGAAACGGGTCCGATTTGGACACTGTAGCTGGGCGGGCGCCCTAAGGACTTGGGCGGGCGCCCTGTCCCTGAGTCCTCTCGGCCTCTGCTTCATTCCCGTGGCTTCTGGAGTCTTCTAGATGATAGAAAATTGCGCGGCATGTTAATATCTCTATGTAAACCCGACGTGTGGGCCTTTCTTCCGTATTTCCTGATAACCCCCTGCAGAAATAGACAAACACCAAAACTCGTGGAATTCTGTCAGATAAAACCCTAAGTCTAGGTGTTAGTTGCATTTGGATCCTTTTCCATAATTAGTTGATGGTTAAATGTGAGCATTAAGGACCGTCAACAAGCTCCCCCAAGCTTAACATTTGCTCGTCCCTGACCAAAGATAAACTCAAAAGTTTTTGCAGTGGTTTCATACCTTAAAGATACACATGCGTTCAAACAAGATCTCATCTCTGGGTTAGGGTAAACTGTTAAGATTCAAAACTTACTCATTTTACCTTCCACCATGGGGCTTGCAACCGTCACTTGTGTCTTGAGCAGTTAAAAGATAGAACGGTCTAGTCAAGCGCCATGTCTCTTGTTGTTCGATTAACTATAGCTCTGGAGTTTTTGCAGATTTTCAAATAAAACTCAGAGATTCCTTGTATGACTCTCTCTAGTCTCTCTTTTGTGGTATTTCTGGATCCTTACCAAGGCAGTAATGGTATATGCCTTCTCTCAAAATATGTAGTATTTGTGGTATGAAGCATAGTGTCATTGCCTTCTCTCTCACCCTACTCTAATAAGGTTTTGATATCTGGAGCTCATAGGTGGGAGACAGCTAATACATACTTACAAGACATTTATTGCATAGTCAAACCATGGATCCAAAAGAAACAAGTCAATAAGTCAAATCAAGATGTGCATGTGTGGCGAATGAATGGTGTATGGTGATGATGGTGATAACAATAGTGAAAGTCTAATTCTACTTATGCTCTTTTGAAGGGGTACATACCTTTCTTGCTCTTTTAAAACTTTTTGAGGAGAATGAGATGCTCTATATTTTCTTTTTCTTTTCTCTCAGGTGGGTATCTTGTACCCCTAATTCTACTGTTGGACACTTGTCCATTTTTACCTCTCGTCTCACTTGTTCTTTTCTTTCGAGGTTCCGGGCACTTGCCCCTTTTTATTTCCTCGTATTCACTTTTTTTCTCTTCTTTTTTTAGAGCACTCATCTCCTGAAATAATATAGCAAGTGGTAGTAACCAAGATAACTCGAGCATTTATTTCATAGGGAAGAACAGAAATAGGAGAATGTTTTTGGCTATTCTCTCCCGGATTAGGAGTAGAATATTTTTGGGTAGTTCTGGATATGGAAATGGGTGGATATATGTGGATGCGTACTTCCAGAGTAGAAGCAGCATGTGTGAGTGAATGTGCAAGTGAATCTTGATTTTAACCACATGACAAGCTCCTAAGGGTCTACACAGCTTGACCACACTCAATGCTCATAAGCAGTAAAGTAGATATGTGGTTCATAGTCTAATAAGCATGTATATATGGCTGTGGTAGGAATTTAAACTCTCATCATACAGGAACTCATCATGCAACATTTTAATGATTTTCAAAGATAAAATTCTCCAGAATTCTAGCATCTCTAGGAACAGATAAACAGTAGCTCAACCTTCCCATATCATATCTGTTAACGACTTAGACTTTAGATCAAGTACTCTCCCCACAAGTTCAGGTTTAGAGCAAATTTTAATTAATAACAGTCATGCCTAAACTTGAGAGAGATTTCAATTTTGAGAACTAGTAATGGCAGAGCAACTATTCATCATTTCCATGTGAGAGCTTATCATGAGAGTTCATAGCAAACTTTATTTATCTATTTATTTAGCAAACTAAGCAAAGATATATATATAAGCACAAAATCTTTATTTGGGTTCTTATGATTATGCATCATTTTATTGTTAGAGTAAAGTATAAACGTGAGTAGAATACTTAGCTGGATAAATGAGGGTGCTCTCCCCCAAGCTGGATGTTGATGCAATTTCTTCTGATGTAGCTAGCAGGTGGTGGAGGTGTAATTGAATGTCGGCAGCACCCTGACAGCGATTAGGATGTCCTCCATCTGCTAGTCTTCTTTGATCCTTGAATCCTGTGGAGCTCAAATAGACAACAAAGCTTTGTGGAACTAGTTAAGTGTTAGCATAAACATCTGTAATACCCGATTTTAAGGACAAAACCAGATATGCACCATATGTGAGTCTTAGAAGCCAAATCTCACATATAGCTACAAATAAGGGGTAATATCAAAACACAATGCATAAATATATACCGTACTCCGTATAAAAGAGATAACCTTTAATAGCATACAGCGGATAGATAACTCCAACTTTGGGTATTAACTTTTTTCTACAGGATCCAACTGACTGGTTGATCACAAGCCTAAACTTCTCCTGAGGTTTGGGGAAAATAGCAAGAGTGAGTCTATGTCAAACTCCACAAGTATAGCAACTAGATTGTATACCTCCCACAATCTCATGATCAATGTGACATAAATAATGTAAAGCTTTAAACAATAAATATGAGCATATTAACACACAAGAATCGTCACCCTTAGTGTAGATGTCCCCAAGACCGCTCCTGACCGTGATCTCGGCTAGTATACTAGTTTTTAACACTCTGCAGAGGTTGTACATCTTTACCCATGAGTCATGATTTACCCTTTCGCCTGAGGTAGCTAATCTCTTAACCCCCTTCCAAGGGAGGTCGACAGGGATCACTATGAAGTCTTTCAAAGGTTCGCCTAACAAGTTAGGGCCGCTTGGTTTCATTAGTCAGTCCATGTGATTCACCCGCAGGAATCCACGGTCTGCTATTCCCCAATTGCGCCACACGGGTAACAGCTAACGAGCTAGAAAAGTTACTCATACTTAACTAAAGCTAGAGCCATTATAGCCCTCATGGTTGCACTGTTGTCCCGGGTGATCACGTACACACAAATCATCAAGTGGCTAAAAAGTCATTTTTATGATTTGTTGCTTAAACATTAATCAAGTCACAAGACCATGGTCACAGAAATAAAATCCAAATGCTATACTTGCCTTAATCCAAATGCTCTTGTTGATCCTGCTGGTCTTACTAGTTGCCAAGACTCTGATCTTGATCACTAAAGCACTCTTGATCACCACGAATTGCTCACCGACTAATTCTGATCATCGATCACAAACATACGGCAACAAACATACACGAAGCAAACAAGGCTACAATTAGAACAGTACACCAATCATATAAAATAGTATGAAAAGTTTATAAAAAGATTCTACGCATCGCTACGATCAAACGAACGTAAAGATCACGAAAATCGGAGCTAAAACGGAAAAGTTATGAATTTTCTAAGATTTCCTTTAGAAAATAATTAATTAATTAGGGTCATGAAAATAAAAAGTTTAAAACTAAGAAAACAATGTTACTAACATGTAGAGCTCATTAAAACGAACCTAACGCAATTTGAATGGGTCAAATCGGAGTTAAAATGAATATTTTATGGCCAATAGAAAGTCAGTGGCAATTCTGTAAATAGTGAAAACGTATTTTTAATCTAAAACCGAGCTGTTTGTATTTTTCAAACTGAAAGATAAAGTGATTGGGGCTTACGTTGGTTGGACAGGGAGCAGGTTCACCGGCAGCGACGCTTTCTTGAAGCTACAGCAACGCCGGAGCAGCCGACCGCTCGTAGATGTCGTGTGTAGGCGAGACAATGGCGATCACATTGTAGAGAAGAAAATAAATTTTATTTTACTACCTTAGGAATTCTCAAATAAGAGGCTTCCCATATGATAGTCTTTGATGTGCTTTGCCTAAGGAGTTGGTACATATATATAGGGAGAAAAACTCCCCACCTCCATGTCAACTAGCGATATGGTACTAATTGATTTGCAACCTTCATCTTTACTAATAGACCTAATTAATTATTAAAGCCCATTAGTAAATAAAGACATGGCCTTGAGCGCTGAGAAAAATGAGAGATTTATTATTTTAGGAATTAATTAATTTCATGGACAAATTAATTCAAGAAAAATCTAGAATTATTATTTAAGCAACGAAAAATACTCCGAAAGCTCCAAAAATTCAAGGAAAATTCTCAAAGACATTATGGAATATGAGGAACCCAAATAAATTATTTGGATCTCATGATGAGATTGTTTGGAGCATCTAAAAATTAGATCATGCTCACAAAAAAGTGAGAACAGAAGCTGAAAAAAATTCCTGAAAAATTTGTAGAGAGTGCTTGATGGACGAGGAACTAAAAGAAGTGCTTTGAGTGACAAAGAAAAGATTTTAGGAAGCTCCTAATAAAAACTTGAGTTGAGAAACAATAAATTTTGTTGATAAAGATAAAGACGTACAGGTCAACAAGGAAGATCGATCTACTAAACGCATTTTAAAAACTTTGCTCACTCAACACATAAAGGAGCAACAAGCATCACATCAAAACATATGCACCAGCATGTCTGCATAATAATATTGCTACGCCTTATGATAAATTTTAATTTTTAAAAAAATATATTATTTTTCCTATATTTTCATGAGCACAAAAATATAAAATTAAATAATTTTATCTATATTTCAAAAGAAGTAAATTTTAGGGTGTTACAATTCTACCCCCTTAAGACGAATCTCGTCCTCGATATTCGAAAGACGGTTATCAAAGAGACATAGATTTTGAATCTTATTCACTTTCTTGAGTAGTTATATCTTCATAGCAATGATTCCACTCTCTTACTCGAAATAGCCTCTCAAGTATTCCTAAAATATTGACGAGACACCTAGTGTAGAAGGTACGATCCTTCTTTAAACTTATTTCTCCTATCCTTTTTAGACGCTACACATCATATAGTCTTTTAAATTCGCTGTACCGAGTCTCTTGATCCAAGGTTAGTTTCATCACTAAGTTCCAATTATCGGTACCTTTATCACAGTTAAGTTGCTTCACTCTCACACTATACATACAACTCTGTAGACTTTGGTGTCATCTGATCCTCATACACAACTCTTAATCCATGAGTATCAGTAATGACATAAACCTCCATTGGTATTAGCACACTCCAAATAGAATGATATCTTGAAATAAACCAACATACCAAGCACTTGATGTCCTTGTAGATGTTCCAGTTATTAACCACTTCTTCTCCTTGTAGTTCTTTAATTGGGCTACCCCCTTAAGAAAAGTCAACTAGGGTACCAAGAATGGTAGCTTGATTACTTTCCCGACAAGTTAACATTGAGAACTTCTGACATCCCAAAGAACTTATGTGCAGTGGAGCAAACAGGTATCTT
This sequence comes from Sorghum bicolor, assembly GCF_000003195.3. Lineage (NCBI taxonomy): Eukaryota > Viridiplantae > Streptophyta > Magnoliopsida > Poales > Poaceae > Sorghum > Sorghum bicolor. The sequence goes on along the minus strand of NC_012870.2, from coordinate 40,278,092 downwards.
GAAATTTCCTCGCGATATGAAAAATACTAGCGTAGTAAAACAGGTATAACTCTTATTCTATTAATCCAATAGAGTTGCAGATTATATCGTTAGAAAACTTATGAAATTCCCTACAACTTTCATGTAGAAGTCCTCCTTAGGTTCTGTCTTTAAGCATAGGTAAAATAACCAAACATAATATCCTTCCTGATAATGTCTCAGCAAAGGTGCAGTAAATTCCAGAAATTATATCTCGAGCTACTTAACTCATCTGGAGAAGATTCTTACATTTCTGAAAAGATTAGGAAATCCTATACAACTTTCGTATACCATGTTTTCTCAGATTCTACCTTTAACTTGGCCAAAAATAAGGAATAGCAAAACTGTCCAGACTTTGATACAGAACAGAAACATCCAATTGTAAATATCATATCTCAGGTTCTACTTAGCCAAATAAGTTCCAGCTTATACCGTTTGAAAGCTTAGCAAGTCGTCTATAACTTTTCTATAGAACACTTTTCCAAATTCTATAGTTATATTTGTCTCAGACAGCAAGTTCCCGAAACTAGTCCAGATTCTGGACAGCACATCTGTATCATTTTGTGATTTTTATAACTTCCAAACCATAATAGCTATGAGAGTGATTCTTATGGTCAGAGAAAGATCTTGAAGTCTAGTTGTTCCCAGAAAAATTTGATAAACTTTGCACGATTGGACCTTTAGATACACCAGCATTATTGCAAACTACTCCAGAAATCAGCAAGAGATAGAAACAAGAGATAGCCAAACCCAACTACTTATTTAATTAATCCTTATGCCTTAGGTCTATAAACTAATGAAATTGTGAAGTAATTCCACAAGATCATTGCAATCATTACAAAGATCCAAATCAAACATAAGCATAAAAACAAACCAACTAAGCACACTTCACTCAACTTGCGATATTATCGTTCTCTTCATTAAGGGCAAAGATCCTAAAACTTATGTTTCAAAGACGCAAGAAGGTGGTAAGAAAAGGTTCTAATAGCATACCAAATCAAAGAATGATGGTGAAAACAAGTACTTTTAAAATAAGCAACAAGGTAGAGACAAATAGCAAGGATAGAGATATAGTATAGATGAAAATACCAAGGTTTATAGAGCAAGGATTTTATGACAATTCCAAAACCTTAAGACGACCAATTTCTAACTAGGCTCGCGTCCTACAGCCAGCATTGCTTTGATACCACTTTGTAATACCCAATTTTAAGGACAAAACCAGATATGCACCATATGTGAGTCTTAGAAGCCAAATCTCACATATAGCTACAAATAAGTGGTAATATCAAAATACAATGCATAAATATATACCGTACTTAGTATAAAAGAGATAACCTTTAATAGCATACAGCGGATAGATAACTCCAACTTCGGGTATTAACTTCTTTCTACAGGATCCAACTGACTGGTTGATCACAAGCCTAAACTTCTCCTGAGGTTTGGGGAAAATAGCAAGAGTGAGTCTATGTCGAACACCACAAGTATAGCAACTAGATTGTATACCTCCCACAATCTCATGATCAATGTGACATAAATAATGTAAAGCTTTAAACAATAAATATGAGCATATTAACACACAAGAATCATCACCCTTAGTGTAGATGTCCCCAAGGCCGCTCCTGACCGTGAGCTCGGCTAGTATACTAGTTTTTAACACTCTGCAGAGGTCGTACATCTTTACCCATGAGTCATGATTTACCCTTTCGCCCGAGGTAGCTAATCTCTTACCCCCCTTCCAAGGGAGGTCGGCAGGGATCACTATGAAGTCTTTCAAAGGTTCACCTAACAAGTTAGGGCCGCTTGGTTTCATTAGTCAGTCCATGTGATTCACCCGCAGGAATCCACGGTCTGCTATTCCCCATTTGCGCCGCACGGGTAACCGCTAACGAGCTAGAAAAGTTACTCATACTTAACTAAAGCCAGAGCCATTATAGCCCTCATGGTTGCACTGTTGTCCCGGGTGATCACGTACAGACAAATCATCAAGTGGCTAAAAAGTCATTTTTATGATTTGTTGCTTAAACATTAATCAAGTCACAAGATCATGGTCACAGAAATAAAATCCAAATGCTATACTTGCCTTAATCCAAATGCTCTTGTTGATCCTGCTGGTCTTACTAGTTGCCAAGACTCTGATCTTGATCACTGAAGCACTCTTGATCACCACGAATTGCTCACCGACTAATTCTGATCATCGATCACAAACATACGGCAACAAACATACACTAAGCAAACAAGGCTACAATTAGAATAGTACACCAATCATATAAAAATAGTATGAAAAGTTTATAAAAAGTTATCGCTACGAATCATGAAAATCGCTACGATCAGACGAACGTAAAGATCATGAAAATCGGAGCTAAAACGGAAAAGTTTTGAATTTTTTAAGATTTCCTTTAGAAAAATAAGTAATTAATTAGGGTCACAAAAATAAAAAGTTTAAAACTGAGAAAACAATGTTACTAACATGTAGAGCTCCTTAAAATGCAATTTGAATGGGTCAAATCGGAGTTAAAATGAATATTTTATGGCCAAAAGAAAGTCAGTGGCAATTCTGTAAATAGTGAAAACGTATTTTTAATCTAAAACCGAGCTGTTTGTATTTTTCAAACTGAAAGATAAAGTGATTGGGCTTACGTTGGTTGGACAGGGAGCAGGTTCACCGGCAGCGACGCTTTCTTGGAGCTACAGCAACGCCGGAGCAGCCGACCGCTCGTAAATGTCGTGTATAGGCGAGACAATGGCGATCACGTTGTAGAGAAGAAAATAAATTTTATTTTACTACCTTAGGAATTCTCAAATTAGAGGCTTCCCATATGATAGTCTTTGATGCACTTTGCCTAAGGTTTTGGTACATATATATAGGGAGAAAAACTCCACACCTCCACGTCAACTAGCGATATGGTACTAATTGATTTGCCCTTCATCTTTACTAATAGGCCTAATTAATTATTAAATTTCATTAGTAAATAAAGACATGGACCTTGAGCGTTGAGAAAAATGAGAGATTTATTATTTTCGGAATTAATTAATTTCATGGACAAAATAATACAAGAAAATCCAGAATTATTATTTAAGCCACGAAAAGACTCCGAAAGCTCCAAAAATTCAACGATAATTCTCAAAGAAATTATGGAATATGAGGAACCCAAATAAATTATTTGGATCTCATGATGAGATTGTTTGGAGCATCTAAAAATTAGATCATGCTCACAGAAATGTTCAGTGAGAACAGAAGCTGAAAAAAATTCCTAAAAAATTTGTAGAGAGTGCTTGATGGACGAGGAACTAAAAGAAGTGCTTTGAGTGACAAAGAAAAGATTTGAGGAAGCTCCTAATAAAAACTTGAGTTGAGAAACAATAAATTTTGTTGATAAAGATAAAGACGTACTGGTCAACAAGGAAGATCGATCTACTAAACGCATTTTAAAAACTTTGCTCACTCAACACATAAAGGAGCAACAAGCATCACATCAAAACATATGCACCAGCATGTATGCATAATAATATTGCAAAGCCTTATGATAAATTTTAATTTTTTTAAAAAATATATTATTTTTCCTATATTTCATGAGCACAAAAATATAAAATTAAATAATTTTATCTATATTTCAAAAAAAGTAAATTTTAGGGTGTTACAATATCTAGCCTTTATCATGTTGAGCCTCCTCAATAAATGTTACTCTCTTTAGTAGGATCATAAAATTATTTTTGTATTTTTATTTTTATAGGGCAGGAATATATTTATTTCATTTTTACGCCACCACAGTGAATGTACTTATGGGTTTTATGCCATGAGCATACTCACATGGGGCTTACTATTTTTAACATTTTTATTATCTTTTCAAGATGATATGAACCTGATTAACTAAGCAAACTATTTTAAATAATTGAAGGGAAAAGGATAACTACCAAGTTTACCTCTTGGCAAGGCAAGGCGTTCGGTGCTTTTAAGTCTTCCAAACGGGACTCTCCGTTTCCTCAGTCGTCCTGGAATTCGCTGGATGGCGTAGTCGGTGATTCCGGCGGCGCCTCCTCTTCGTGTATAACTATCTTCTTTCTCCACACCTGACTCGGTGCTACGGTCTCCTCAGGACAGTTCTGTTCAAGCTGTCTGTCTTCAGACATTATCACTTCTCCTTCGTAGTCTGCCCATCCACCCTTGATGATTTGCCTCCTCTGGTTGCGGTTGTGTCGTCTTCTCCCATGTCAATAACTTTTCGGAATATCTGAATCTTCCATCTGGAGCTGAGTCGTCCTTTTTGGTCAGAAATAGTGACTTAAGTCGACGATCTTGACCTCCTTGAACTGCAGTGACCATCTTAGCTGACTTGGTCCACATTTGCTTGGTCCTGTTCCTCGTGTTGGTCCTCTTCCTTGGTTCATGTCGGGATTGCTATGAGATTTGTGTAGTCTTGTACTTGAAGGAAAACGTCTCCTTCCTCCCTCTGATGTAGAAACTGATCTTGGCAGCACTAGCGTAGATGATAGCTCCCGAGGTGTTCAGGAATGGCCTCCCTAGGATGATGGGTGCCCTCTCATCAGTACCAGTCTCTATCACCACGAAGTCTGCTGGGGCGTACAAGGTACTAACTCGGACGCAGAGGTTCCTCAATATTCCCTTTGAGAAACTTAGTGTCCGATCTGCAAGCTGCAAACACATGGTTGCTTCTAGTAAAGGAAGTGTAAAGAATTTTTCATAGAGTACCCTAGGCATAATGTTGACGTTGGAGCCAAAGTCGCAGAGTGCTTCTGGGAAGTCCACCATGCCGATGGAGATCGGGATGACGGGGCGTCTTGGATTGTCTCTCTTGACCGGCAGAAGGTCAATAATTACTTCCACAACGGGGTTACTCCAGTAGTTACATCCACAAGCATCTTAGGGCAGTGATTGCCTGAGTGTCTAGTATCTCCAGTGTGTTTGTGCTCGTAGATCTAGGTTCTTCACTTGGTGGAGTCTGGGAGTTGTAAAACTCTTCAATATTTTGCTCGAAGTGTACCTGCTCATAGAGACAAGGTAGAGATCAAGTGCATAGGCCCTGTTGGTGGAAAACACCAAGAGAACCAAAAGTGTATTTGTTCTTCTCTAACCTTGAGCATAGTGAGCAAGACAAAGTTGATGGATAATAAAATCATGAGTGTAGCATTTAAAGCATTTGTCATATCAGATCGCTCAACCTAATGGAAATATAATCTATCTATATTTATGTTTTGTTTATATCTTCCAAAGATTGAATGTGCAACATTTTAGCTTATATGATTAGGAGTATGGAATCACAAAGGTAGAAAGACTAAACATGTTGAATCAATTGGGTTGGTTAATCTAGAGTTATAAATCATACATGTTTGTCTCTTTTATTCATGTGAACACCAGAACCAAGGAGAAACTTATAAAAGTGATAGTCAAGTACCTTAAGATGTTACCTTACTTGAAGAGTGATGGTACAATATCACCTTGTGGAAGCTTTCCTTTCTTGGTGGTTGCGCATCGTGTTTGTGGTACCCTCCATGGATCATCTTTTGTGTGCTATGCCTTCCTTGTGTAAATTGTTAAACCTCATGTGTCTCTCTCTTTGTCTCCAATGTGAGTTTATCTCAGGACTTCCTAGGTCGATATTGAAAGTTTTCCTGCAGGGGTTAGTCCAACAAAATATCCAATATCTACTATAGCATACTATCAGCTCAAAGATCAACCTAGACACCATGTCTAATTTGATTTAGGAGGGCATTTTAACCTAAGCATCATGCTTAGTTTAAACTCCCTTGGAAGTAAGATCATCATTCCAAACTAAGCACCATGCTTAATTAAGAGATAAATGAAACTACTCCAAACCTAGACATATACTAAAGTAGCATGAGAGCATTTATAGAGATCTACTCAAGTGGAGATGAAGTAGTGTGATTAGTATTTAACAAATTGAGCATGTCTCAAAGGTAGGGACAACCAACATAGCAACATGACAAAGGATGTTTTTATATAAAGTACTCCCCCAAGCTTGAATTTTGCAAAATTCAAGTTTGGATGAATTTAATTCAATGTTGTATGATGATTGGTTGGACATACCTTGTGCTTGTCATTCATCCGATATTCTTGCTCCAATCCTAGAAAGGTTAGTGACAAGAATACCCGAAGGAATATTTTTTTACAGTTATCCTTATATGCTCAACACACAAGGTAATGTTGTAAATAATTAAAAGCTCATGTCACGATCTGATTAGTGCTTGTTTTAGGACACTAAGCTTTTCCTTGGGAAACCATCAATTTATGTCGGCGAAGTGGTTTCCCCTCCAACGCTAACCTATATCAAGATCAACTCAACGAGATCTGTAATATTTAATATAGACATATGCATCGACAACCGCCCTTTTAATGTTTTTATAAATAGAAAGGAAGAGGGGGTTGGAGATCTCAAATGTGGTGATGTTGGAGAAACCAATGGATTGGGAAGATGTTGCATATGAGCATGGAGCAAATGAAGTGGCTATGAAATAATTTCCATGCTCATTAATGCTTAGAGTGAAATCCATGTGGTATGGTGAAAATGATAAGGTCAGTGTGGTAAAAAGGAAAAGAAAAAAGATACACGGACGACTTGGTTCGAAACTAGCACAACTACCGTTCTCCGTCAACGGCGCCAGAAAGCTTGTTGGGTATTTTAAACGCAAACAGGAAAATCCGCAAGCGCACGGATACCGATGTAGCTTTCACCCGGCAGTATTCCAGAGTATCGATTTTCCACAGAGAACGTGAGTGTACTAATTAAGATCCACGATTGCCCAAGGATAACTATATAATTATTTTTGGTGGGAAGAGAGGAAGTTTCCTGAGAGTTCTCTAGTTGATCTAACAATCAAGAATTACTTCAAAGATTATTTATATCGGGACATCAGAGCACTAACCACAGAAAGAGATGAGAAGGGGGCTAGGAAGGTCTAACTACGGTCCTACAAACACCGATCCGAACGAGGTGGAATACGTCGACCGTTAGGGCTGTCACTACCCTAAGGCTACCACAACAATCCGCAGGATTGGGTGCAATTCCAGGTAATTGCAAGACTAAACACCACATCTAATCTATTAATTACTACTCTAATGTTTCAAAGATTAGAGCACTTGATGCAAGCGGGAATCCAATAAATAACTTGAATGTAAATAAAAGTAAATAAAGAACTCAGGAATTATGAATTGAAGAACCTGGAGAACGATGAAGAACGAACCAGTTGCTGCAAAAGTACAATGTTGAGGAAGATCCGACAGATCTAGCTCCTCCTCCTCCGCTCTCCTCTTCTCTCTCCCTATTTTCTAGATTACAATTAGAACTAACTAGAACTAGAACTGGAGGAACTAGAACTAGAACTAGATGAACTAGAACTAGATCTAGATGAACTAGAGGTAGAACTAGAAGAACTAGAGGGATCCTCTCTACTTGGATGAAGAATTGAAACCCTAGCTTTGATTCTGTAGAAGAGGTATGATCTCTAGGGGCTAGGGGGCCTTGCTTATATAGTCTTTTCACGTGAATCTGGGCCGTCGGATCAAACTGACATTAATCGCACGGTTTTCCTTGATCCTTTAGGTCGGTGGAGCATGGTCCGCGAAACGGGTCTGATTTGGACACTGTAGCTGGGCGGGCGCCCTGTCCCTGAGTCCTCTCGGCCTCCGCTTCGTTCCCGTGGCTTCTAGAGTCTTCTAGATGATAGAAAATTGCGTAGCACGTTAATATCTCTATGTAAACCCGACGTGTGGGCCTTTCTTCCGTATTTCCTGATAACCCCCTGTAGAAATAGACAAACACCAAAACTCGTGGAATTCTGTCATATAAAACCCTAAGTCTAGGTGTTAGTTGCATTTGGATCCTAATCCATGATTAGTTGATGGTTAAATGTGAGCATTAAGGACCGTCAACAATACCCAAAGGAATATTTTTACAATTATCCTTAGATGCTCAATACACAAGGTAATGTTGTAAATAATTAAAAGCTCATGTTACGATCTGATCAGTGCTTATTTTAGGACACTAAGCTTGTCCTTGGGAAACCATCAATTTATGTCGACGAAATAAATTCCATGCTCATTAATGTTATCTTCGTCTCCAATCTGAATGTTTGGAGTTTCTCCTGGATTGGTCTCACCTATGTCCTCTTCTGTAGTTGGATGAATCTCATCTTCAAAGGGAGTCAAGAACTCACCATTTGAAATTGAGCCAAAGTCAGAATCCATTAAGGCTTCTTCCTTATCCATCCATTCTACACATTCTAGCCATTTAGAACTTGTGATCAGGAAGGGGGAGGTGTTAGAATTTTCTATATGGCTTAGCTCTCCTTCTATGACATTACTTGTCATGCCATCCTTATGGTCTTCATGACTCCTATGGTTTGGTCGTCTTTATGGATTGCTAGGACCATCATGAGACAGAAAAGGAGAGGGATAAGTGGGGTCTCTAAGGTCAAGAATGGATTTAGAATTTGTGAACATGGAAGGGGAGCAGATAAAATTTTCTATATGGTTTAGCTCACCTTCACTTGATATGTCATCCTCGACTTCTTCATAATAGGAACCAAGACATTCTCTAAGAGAACCATTATTGCAAGGATTTGAATTATCCCTGCTTGAAGGTCTCTTATGGAACCAGGAGTCTGAACCATCAGTATATGAAAGATTTAAGGTTGGAATTCCTTCCTCCCTTGGAGAATTTTGGGGTATTGATGGTTTAGGATCGATAGCTAAAGTTTGGGATTGAAGTGGTTGTGATCTGGCTATCGAAACTTCTTCTTCTTGTCTAGGAACTGATTCTTTCTCTTTCTGAGGGATATAAATGCTAGGAAACTTTCCACTCAATGAATCAATTAAATCCCTAGCTTCACTATTAGGTAGGTGATGTTGACGGTCCTTAAGTACCAAATATAATCATCAAATAAAAAAAGAAAAGGATCCAAATGCAACCAACACCCAGACTTAGGGTTTTATCTGACAGAATTCCACGAGTTTTGGTGTTTGTCTATTTCTGCAGGGGGTTATCAGGAAATATGAAAGAAAGGCCCATATGTCGGGTTTACATAGAGATATCAACGCACCGCGCAATTTTCTACCATCTAGAAGACTCCAGAAGTCACGGGAAGAAAGCAGAGGCCGAAAGGGGCCAGGCCCAGGGCGCCCGCCCTCTTTCCCTGGGCGCCCGCCCTGTCCTGGACTCCGTTCGGGACTCTCTTCGCACACGATGTTCCACCGACCTAAAGGATCAAGGATAACGTAGTACCACATTGCCTACCGACCCAAAAACGCATAGAGGAGGAGGACTATATAAGGAGACCCCCTGGCCCCTGGAGAAGACAAGAAGTTATCATAGAGATTGAGGGGTGCCCTCAAAGGAAAACCTCTTCTCTAAATAATATTTCTATTTAGGCTTAGCAACCAATGTAAGTAGAAATAGATCTTCTAGTTTATACTAGATTGAGAGAGATAGAGTGGAGGTGTAGATTAGAGGAAGGCCGGCCTGTCGGTGTCTACTCCGAGTTGTACCTACGGGATCAAGTCTTCTAACACGAGGCTTGCTCCTAAGATTCTTCAGTAATTCGACTTCTAATTCTAGTAAGTTCTTGTTTTATTGTTCTTTGGTTTATGAGTTTACTTTAATCCTCTTCCGGTTGAGTATTAGAGTAATCATTGCTAGCGTAAACGTGGTGTTTAGGCTAGGGTACTCATAGATATCCCCTGACTAGCTGGACCGTGGTAGCAGCGAGGAACGTGACGTTTCTGAGTTACCTTTGTATCCCATATCTTGTTAGCAGGACGGGTAGGGTTTATAGGTGCGGGTCGAACATCCTTTGTGGTGTCTAGATTCCGTAAGCTTCCCCAATAGGACAGTAGATCATCCTTACCAAGGTTAGAATGAGACTACGGCTGCAGTCTTCTCTATACATCACTCACATTGAGAAACATTCTTTGTAGCCTAAAGGGGTAGTAGCAATAGATTTGGTTAGTCAGATGCACCCTTTCTCCCAGTGGTAAAAATATAAATACGATACTCTGGAAAACCTCTCGGGTGAAATGCTCACCGATATCCATGCGCTTGCGGATCATTTCCTTATTGCGTTACCAAATTTCAACTAGCATTTCTGGCGCCGTTGCCGGGGAGAAAGACGGTTTGCTGAGATAACTTTGAGTCTTGCTATTATCTTGTATTATACTTTTATACTTTTATTCTTTTATCTTTTTATTTTTTTATCCATCTTTATGGATAACTTAAATTCCATACCTATTATTGAATTCTTTGCACCTTCGGAAACCAGCCATAGACCATGGGAGTCAACAAGTCCTGCCCCTAATTATGATCTGTGTTCGGAGTTGATTGCAATAGGTCAAAACCAACCCTTTTCTATAGCTGAGGTCCTATATTTTAATCAAGAAGATAATGCACTTTTAGCTACACCTAGGGAATCTATTAATCTTTCTATAAATTCTGGTTTAGACCTAGCCCTACAAGACCATGTTTTTACTGGATATTTTCACATTGGTCTTAATCATATAACCTTTGGTAGAGTTTTTCTTTCTTTATCTGTTAGTAAAGCAAGGTATGTCTTCATTTGTGGACATCCTTCTTGTACTAGTCTTCATAGAAAAATCTTAGAGATAGAGAAGGAATCATCTCCCAGACAAGGAAAGGAAGTTTCAATAGCCAATTTCCAAACACTTCAATCCCATGATTCGGCTATCAAACCCATCCTTGAGCCTAATAATTTCTACTACGCTCTTTCTCTTGAAACTCTCGATAATCCTATGAATCTATCTAGACATCCCAATCATAAGAGTCACCAAGACTACAAGGAGGATCGAGAAGAGCAGCATCAATGGCTAGAGGGCATTAAAAATCCATGTGCTATCACCATTGAATGGATAGATAAAACAAACTTGAGAGACAATCCTAGAGGAATTTTAAGCATTCATAAAGAATCATCCTTGGAGTTTGAGAATGAGAGAAACAACATTGAGCATGGAAGTTATTTCATAAATACCTCACCAAGTCCTTGCTCATAAAAAACATCTCCCCAATCAATTGGTCTCTCCAACATCACCACATTTGAGATCTCCAACCCCCTCTTCTTTTCTATTTATAAAAACTTTAAAAGGACGGTTGTCGATGCATATGTCTATAATAAATATTGCAGATCTTGTTGAGTTGATCTTTGTTGACGGTATTTATACCATGTTTTCTACTATCATAACCGTCAACATAAGACTCATTTTGGGAGAAAACAACCAAACAAAGTAGTAATATAGGTACATATAACCTAGTTCCACATGTACATGATACTATTTGGTTGCAGGAGTAAGAACAGGTACTTTTCAAGGGTCCAAACACTAAGAAGGGGTGAATAACTAAAGATCAGTGACACCAGTAACCAAGACAACATTATAGTCATGAAGAGGAAGACATGTAGGACAGGGCTGACACCCTAACCCCATAGAATTGGGGTCGGGCGACCCCACTTTGGTGGGTCCCACAGGTCAGCTCAACTCCACCGACATCAGAGAGCCTCCAGGACACTGCAGGTGGGCCCAACCAGCCAGATAGGGGGTCGGCCGACCCCACTTCATGGCGGTTCCAGGGTCGGTTGGCCTCCCACCGACCTTGCCCACATGTTGCACATGTTAGTTTGCCTCTACCGTTGATCAGATGGCGGTTGTGAAGTCGGTTTGATCCAATGGTGCATGATGAAGATGACGCGGATCGCTGACGTGGCACCGGAGTAGCCCCTACTCCATCTCCCACTATAAATACCCCCCTATTCCTTCACTTAAGAGTCATGTATCTTAGGAGTAAACTACTTTAGTAGCTTAGTGCTATCATAGTGAGTAGAGAGTGAGGAGTTCCAAGGAGGAGTCCCGGCCTGTCGGGAGTCTTCTTCGCGGAGCACCTCAGCGGAAGCAGGTCTTCTTGTAAGTCTTACTTCTGAGTCTTTTCTAGTATTTAATATTTGGTCTGGTACTTTAAGTATAAGAATCCTTTACTGGCACATTGCTTGATCTTGAGTGCTCTTAGCTTTAGCTAAGCTTAGAGTAGCAAGAGCTAGTTTAGACGTGGTGTCTAGACTACTTCTTGCCAGTGTGGACTCCTTGTCGCAGTTGTGTAGACACCTAGTGTGAGAGTGACAGTCCTCGCTAGGCGGAAAGTTCCTCGCATCTGTTGTTGGCAAGTTGCAAATAATAGTTGGGCTGAGCAGGGTAGTCGCTTAGGAGACGAGGAGGTGAAAAACTTCGTTAACTCAATCCTCCTTTTCAGGTATCGCCCTCAGTAAAGAGTTAGGTGAAAAACCTTGACTATACTTAATTACCAAGACCAGGCATTAATACTAGTTAGACCTCTCTACACCATTATCCTAGACCCTTTGATCATCACCTAACGATCTAAAGCCTAGTTAATTCACTTCGCGTTCCCCGTGGAAATCACGATACCTGGAATACTCCCGGTGAAGGCTACATTGACTACCGTACGCTTGCGGTATAACCGTTTGCCACTTCTGGTGTCAACAAGCTTTCTGGCGCCGTTGCCGGGGAACGGTAGTTGTTTTAACTAAAAAAAATCGTTAAGTTATCTTTGTTTGATTTAAAACTTTATACACATATCCAAATGGATCAAACAACCCTCTTCGATTACGCTGCTCCAACGGGCGCTGAGTTGGAGCCAGCGAGTTCATCAAAAGCCATTTTGGCCTGTCACTATGAGCTTCGCCCGAGTCTCATAGCGATGGTTCAGGAGAATCCCTTTTCGGGAGAAGGAGATGAAAATCCTTACACACACCTACGAGATTTCGAACAACTTTGTTCATGCATCCACATCCAAGGGATGAGGCGAGTTACCCTCAAGTGGAAGCTCTTTCCGTTCTCTTTGACGGGAAAGGCCAGACGGTGGTACACTCGCTATGTAGGTAGTGTAGGAGGAGAATGGGAAAAGGTGCAAGCCAAATTCTGCCTCACCTACTTTCCCATCTCTAGAATAGCTCGTCTCCGTAGAGAAGTCCTAGACTTCAAGCAAGAAGGGAAGGAGTCTCTAGGTGCGGCCTGGGCGCGTCTCACCGACTTAACATCATCTGGCCCAGACTTAGGTATAACCGAGCCAATTCTTATGCAACATTTTTACCTCGGACTTAGCCAACAATCCGCACAATTCCTTGATTTAGCCTCCAAGGGAGCATTCCTTCATTTACCTATCAGTGAAGGTAAGGCCATTCTTGGGACTATTCTCGAGAATACCCCTTACACTGATGATCATATTGAAGCTCCTGAGGAAGATCGAACTCTTAGGGATGAACCTTCGACAGCCAAAACTCCTTTAGCCGCAACCCAAGCTGTCGAACCTGAACCAATACCACAAGCACCTCCAAGGGAAGAAGTAATTCATCCCTTGGATTACCCACTTAACATCGAGACTGATCTATTTGCCGATTTTGGCAATGTCTCGAATCAACCTGTGCAAAGGAGATCTACAGCACGCAGAGCTCCGAATAGCCATATCCCAGCTCATCTTGAGGCTGGTTACCTCAGGGCAACTGCCCAAGAACTCACGGCTATTATGAGTAATGAATGGGTTAGAGAAGCTGAGACATCATCTGATGTCATCAAACTTCTCTCGAGTTTTACACCCATTCCCTGTGTCATAAAACTCCACTCCTATAGAATCCCTTTATGACCCTGCTGTAGGAGTAAGCCTAATGTCCAAATCATTAGTACTGACACTCCTAGGCGAGGAACCATTAACCCCGACCAGCAAATTTCTTAAATTACCCTCTGGGGAAATGGTCGATAGTTGTGGGATTGCGCAGAATATTCCTGTCTCCATTAACAAAGTCAACATTCTGCTAAACTTCTTTATCTTTGATATGAAAGAAGTTGACTTGTTAATCGGGCACCCCATCATGAGGTTCCTAAATGGATTTCATGAAGGGCGTCTCAAGGGTAACCTCGGGAAGGGCTTAGACCTTTCTATGCCTTTTGCCGGCTCTATTAATTCTAAAGCCGAGACCCCGCCCGAGCCTGACCCAATAAAGGAGGTGATGTCGGCATCTCTTCTGGACGCTTCTCAGCCTGACTTAGAAGAAGACGCCGAAAACTTCATCCAAGAAGAAGAGAACAAATTAGAAGAACCATTAGACTTGGATGAATCTAAACCACCACCAAAACCCTCTATAGAACTTAAGCCACTTCCCTCTGGACTTAAGTACGCCTTCCTTAATGGTGATAGAGAGACTCCGGTAATCATTAGTGATCAACTGACAGAAGAAGAAGTCACCAAACTCATCATCGTCTTAGAAGAACGCCGCTCTGTCTTAGGATACTCGTTAGAAGACCTTAAGGGAATTAGTCCTGCACTCTGCACTCATCGCATCCCTATCGAACCCGATGCTATACCTTCCAGGGAGCCTCAGAGAAGGCTAAATAATGCGATGAGAGAAGTTGTGAAGAAAGAGGTCTTAAAACTATTGCATGCGGGCATAATCTACCCTGTTCCGAACAGTGAATGGGTCAGCCCCGTTCAAGTAGTTCCTAAGAAAGGAGGAATGACGGTCGTTAAAAATGACAACAATGAACTCATTCCTCAACGGACTGTCACGGGATGGAGAATGTGCATAGACTACCGAAAACTTAACAAGGCCACTAAGAAAGACCACTTTCCGTTGCCATTCATCGATGAGATGCTGGAACGGTTAGCCAAACACTCTTTCTTCTGCTTCCTTGATGGGTATTCGGGTTACCATCAAATCCCAATCCATCCCGACGACCAAAGTAAGACTACATTCACATGCCCCTATGGAACATATGCATATAGGCGCATGTCTTTTGGCCTATGCAATGCTCCTGCCTCTTTTCAAAGGTGCATGATGTCCATCTTCTCCGATATGATCGAGGAAATCATGGAAGTTTTCATGGACGACTTCTCTGTCTATGGGAAAACTTTTGATGATTGCCTAAAGAACCTGGACCGAGTCTTACAAAGGTGCCAAGAGAAGCACTTGATCTTGAACTGGGAAAAGTGCCATTTTATGGTTCGAGAAGGGATAGTGTTAGGACATAGAGTGTCCGAACGTGGGATAGAGGTAGATAGAGCTAAAATTGAAGTTATAGAACAGCTCCCTCCTCCCACAAATGTTAGGGGCGTCCGTAGCTTTCTTGGCCATGCAGGCTTTTATAGAAGGTTCATACAAGATTTCTCTCAAATTGCTAGACCTTTAACAAACCTGTTAGCTAAGGATGCACCCTTTGATTTTAATGATGAGTGCTTGGATTCCTTTTACTATCTTAAGAAAGCACTTATCTCTGCACCAATCATTCAACCCCCTGATTGGTCGCTACCTTTTGAGATAATGTGTGATGCTAGTGATTACGCTGTAGGTGCTGTCTTAGGACAGACTAAAGATAAGAAGCATCACGCAATATCTTATGCTAGCAAAACACTAACAGGACCACAGCTGAATTATGCAACAACTGAAAAAGAACTGTTGGCTGTAGTGTTTGCTATAGACAAGTTTAGATCTTATTTAGTTGGAGCAAAGGTGATTGTTTACTCCGATCACGCAGCTCTAAAATACTTGCTCACTAAAAAAGATGCTAAACCAAGATTAATAAGATGGATCCTACTACTCCAAGAATTTGACTTAGAAATTAGAGATAAAAAGGGAGTAGAAAACTCGGTAGCCGATCACTTGTCTAGGATGCAAATCAGGATAAACAGGATCCACCTATCAACGACTACCTTCGAGACGACACACTCCTCCGAGTTTCAGAAGCCTACCCATGGTATGCAAACATAGTCAACTACCTGGCGTCCGGATACATACCATCTGGGGTAGACAAGAAGAAGCTTGTTAAAGAGAGTAGGGTGCACCTATGGGACGATCCTTACCTCTACAGAGTCTGTCAAGATGGCATACTCAGGAGATGTGTTCCCATGGACGAAGCAGTAAAAATAATGGAAAAATGCCATGGGGCAGAGTACGGAGGCCACTATGGAGCATTCAGGACCCATGCCAAGATATGGCAGAGTGGATTCTACTGGCCTACCATATACGAAGATACAAAGAACTTCGTGAGGAGATGTGCAAGGTGTCAGAAGCATGGGAACATCAATACTCGTGATGCAATGCCACTCACAAACAACTTACAAGTCGAGATATTCGATGCTTGGGGCATAGACTACATGGGGCCATTCCCTTTGTCACAAGGGTGTGAGTACATCCTAGTGGCAGTAGACTATGTGTCCAAGTGGGTCGAAGCAATGCCCTGCAGAGCAGCCGACTCTACACATTCGATAAAGATGTTCAAGGAAGTCATATTTCCATGCTTCGGCACCCCCAGACTAGTTATCAGTGATGGAGGGAGCCACTTCATTGACAGAAGATTCCGACGGTTCTTAGCTGAAGTGGGGATAAGGCACAACATTGGAACACCCTATCACCCTCAAACGAGCGGACAAGCAGAAACATCTAACAAACAAATCAAGAACATTCTGCAGAAGACTGTCACTAAGATGGGAACCTGCTGGAAAAGCCATCTACCAGATGCACTTTGGGCATATAGGACCGCATACAAGACCCCAATTGGTATGACACCATACCAACTTGTATACGGTAAGACATGCCATCTACCGGTAGAGCTAGAGCATAGAGCTCACTGGGCAATCAAGAAATGGAACATGGATTTACCCTCGGCCGGAAGAAATAGAAAGCTCCAAATCTCCGAACTAGAAGAATGGAGAGATAAAGCCTATCACAATGCCAGGATCTACAAAGAGAGAACAAAAAGATGGCATGATAAAAGGATCAAGCAAAAGGAATTTCATCCTGGGGATAAGGTTCTCATGTTCAACTCAAGGGTCAAGTTATTTGGCCATGGAAAGCTAAGGAGCAAATGGGAAGGACCATTCTTCGTTGTTGACGCCGCGACTCATGGAGTGGTAACGCTGCGGGACGACGACGGCAACACCTTTAAGGTAAATGGTCATCGTCTTAAAGTTTTCCATGAACATGAACCTTTAGAAGAAGAAGTTGATATGATAGAATTTGAATCTGACACAAAGTCTTAAAATCCACATGTCCTTCTTTTTACCCCCTTTTTGTTTAAATAATTGCTAAATCAATATATTTAGTTCCTTTTTGTTTTGAAATAGGTTTGTAAAGGGTTTTAGATGACGTAGGATCAAAGTTGGGCCGCCGAACACCCCAAATGGGGGTCGGCCGACCCCTCTTCTAGGGGTTTTGGCCCAAGGGGGGATAGGTTTAGAAAGAGGGGAATGAATAGAGTTCGGTGCTGAAATTCAAAATTCAAAATCCTGAAATATAGGGGTCGCCCGACCCCCAATATTTTGAGTTTTGAAATCCCCTGGAGTCTCGGATCGTCCCTCAAACGTTCCACGATGCTTCTTTTCAAAACTCAAACTTTCAGGCTCCGAACACATCTATTTATCCCCCCCTCTTCTTCTTCTTCCTCCTCTCAATTCATTCCTTCTCATCTTCACCTCGAACCAGACTCTCCTAGCCTCCATTCCTTGCCAAGAGATCCATCTCCATGGCTCCTCCAACTAAATCTTCCAACCAAGCCATTCGCTCCAACTCCCCACGTCCGCAAAGGTCTCTAACTGAGAGCCTGGAGCTTGCCCTAGCCGTCAACGTGCTGGAGCCTAAACCACTAGCCATGGTGCCGCCGGCTGGAGGGCCGACGGGCCCCATGTGGGGGTCGCCCGACCCTAAGAGGGGTCGCCCGACCTCGCCCCGGGTGACCCAGTGCTCCGCGTCAGCATCTCGTTCGCTCACTCCGCGCAGGGGCATCGGCAAGTCCCCTGCTCGAGCCGTAACGCCGGTTCGACCTACCACGGGCCAACTTGCGCTGCGGGAGAAGGCGCCGATGGCCACCAAGCAGGCCATCACCATCTCCTCCGACACGATCCACACCTCTTCCTACTCGCCGTCCACCCCAACCTTTTGGAGGAACCACCAAGTGGTGGGCGGTGGGTCGGGAAAGGGGAAGGTGCTGATCCCGCCGTTGAACTCTAAGGAAAAGATGGAGTTGCGAGAGTCCTTTGACTCGTCAGCAAGTCCATCCATCCGGCGGAAGATGGATCCACCTCCGATCAACGGTGCGCCTGGCGAATACGAAGAAGATCCAGAAAAAGGCGACATCAAGAAGCTCCTAGAAGTCACAGCTAGCCTTAGAAAGAAAAATAGGATCTTAGAGGAGACAGTGTCGGAGCTCAGGATGGAGAATCTTGAGTTAGAAGATCACTTCCGCCACCTGCGCATTAGCACCAGCGCTAAAATCAAGCGTTTGGCGCAAGCAATTGGGCGGGAGGATCTCCTCAAACCTCCATCTCCCTAAATAAATTAGTTAGTTTAGGTTATAGGCACTATTTGATTATTTAGGTTTGATTACTCAATTTTATTTTTCAATTTGTCACTTTGAATTTCGCAATGTAAAAGTGCCTATACAATTGAAATTTGATTTAATGGAGTCGTTTTTGGTCCTGCTGGTGTGTTGGCACCAGCAGGACATCTGCATTTGATCGTCTCTCTCTGTTTTAAGTTCAGCTGCACGAAAACTGCAAGTATGGGGGGGTCGCCCGACCCCCCAACTTCATCTCTGAACTGCCGTGAGCATGGAACAACACTGCATACACCTTGGCACGTCATGGCACCAAAAACAGGCGCGATGAGGGGGTCGCCCGACCCCCTTTCTATGGCAAAAGGAAACGACACAAGTGCAGAAAGACTTCCCGAGGGACGTAGAATCGAGTGGCAGGGCCAGGAACCTCCAGGTGGGGTCGGCCGACCCCTCCATAGAGCCCTGGGCCCACCAGGAAGCTTCTATACGATGAAACACATCTTTCCTGCCCGGTTTGCTAACTCTTCCCCCTCTCAGTCTGTCCAATTCTTTACCTTTGTGTCACAATTAAAATAAAATTTGATAGTTTAAACTTGTTTGCAAAATAAAAAGTGAACTGGTTCATGATTTAAGAGAAATTGTGACATAAAGTATAGTTCTTACAATTGTTCATCCTCATGGGTAAAAATCTATAGGAACCATATTGACTAAGTTGTTGATGAAAGTGATATAACTCCTGGCTAAGAATTCATAACATTTCTATTCAAGGTACTTAGAGATTTGTTTCAAAAATATCACAAAACCATAGTATCATTTACTCCTCATTACCAAGAAATTCCCACCAAAAGCCATACACTTAGATATTCAAGTAACCATTTTATGAAATGCAACCTGCTTTTGTAATGAGTTTTGTCAAAACCTTGTTGACCCTAGTGAGAGTTGTATCATAGTCACAAGATCAAGATCACGTACACACCACATATATATATGCTGCTTCTACACTGGAAGTACGCAACCACATGTATTGTGCATCCACTAAATAGGTTGCTCCATACTCTAAGTGTTAGAACACCTCTCTAAATATTGTTTAGAAAATGAGACATAAAAGGCTTGGCAAAATAAAAGAAAAAGAAAAGATGGACATGTGCAAGTCCATGAAGTATAAAAAAAAAATTGAGCACATAAAGCTCGAAGAAAAAGAAAATCTAGCCATGTCTCAATATACAAGTAGAGAGAGTGTAGCAAATAAAGGAGCAACCTAGTCCACCATATAACACACTTGCACATCTTGATCTATGACTATGACACTCCTCTCTTTGGATCCTTGTTTTTGACTTAACAATATTTGCAAAGTAGAGTATGCTACCTTGTTTATCCCTACCAAGCCCCATATAAGCCTATAGTTATAGGATGAAACAAGTTGGCATTCATGCCTTGGTGAGGACTACTAAAAAAAACTTTGAGTGATCTAGAGCGCTAAATGAGGAGTAGGATTGAACTATGTGACTTATTTTAAAAAGTGTCATAAAAACTCTAAGTACCAAGAATATGAAATTGGAATTTGATCTTGTTCTGAGAGTTGTTCCTTTTCTCAACCTCTGAAGGATATATGCTAGACACTTACACAAAAACCCATTTGGATGAACTATGTTCGAACTAGCATTTTATGCTCACTACTATCTTAAGTTAGAAACCATTGATCACTCATTTTTAACCTTTACTCGAGGACGAGCAAAGACTCAAGTGTGGGGGGTCTTGTTGACGGTATTTATACCATGTTTTCTACTATCATAACCGTCAACATAAGACTCATTTTGGGAGAAAACAACCAAACAAAGTAGTAATATAGGTACATATAACCTAGTTCCACATGTACATGATACTATTTGGTTGCAGGAGTAAGAACAGGTACTTTTCAAGGGTCCAAACACTAAGAAGGGGTGAATAACTAAAGATCAGTGACACCAGTAACCAAGACAACATTATAGTCATGAAGAGGAAGACATGTAGGACAGGGCTGACACCCTAACCCCATAGAATTGGGGTCGGGCGACCCCACTTTGGTGGGTCCCACAGGTCAGCTCAACTCCACCGACATCAGAGAGCCTCCAGGACACTGCAGGTGGGCCCAACCAGCCAGATAGGGGGTCGGCCGACCCCACTTCATGGCGGTTCCAGGGTCAGTTGGCCTCCCACTGACCTTGCCCACATGTTGCACATGTTAGTTTGCCTCTACCGTTGATCAGATGGCGGTTGTGAAGTCGGTTTGATCCAATGGTGCATGATGAAGATGACGCGGATCGCTGACGTGGCACCGGAGTAGCCCCTACTCCATCTCCCACTATAAATACCCCCCTATTCCTTCACTTAAGAGTCATGTATCTTAGGAGTAAACTACTTTAGTAGCTTAGTGCTATCATAGTGAGTAGAGAGTGAGGAGTTCCAAGGAGGAGTCCCGGCCTGTCGGGAGTCTTCTTCGCGGAGCACCTCAGCGGAAGCAGGTCTTCTTGTAAGTCTTACTTCTGAGTCTTTTCTAGTATTTAATATTTGGTCTGGTACTTTAAGTATAAGAATCCTTTACTGGCACATTGCTTGATCTTGAGTGCTCTTAGCTTTAGCTAAGCTTAGAGTAGCAAGAGCTAGTTTAGACGTGGTGTCTAGACTACTTCTTGCCAGTGTGGACTCCTTGTCGCAGTTGTGTAGACACCTAGTGTGAGAGTGACAGTCCTCGCTAGGCGGAAAGTTCCTCGCATCTGTTGTAGGCAAGTTGCAAATAATAGTTGGGCTGAGCAGGGTAGTCGCTTAGGAGACGAGGAGGTGAAAAACTTCGTTAACTCAATCCTCCTTTTCGGGTATCGCCCTCAGTAAAGAGTTAGGTGAAAAACCTTGACTATACTTAATTACCAAGACCAGGCATTAATACTAGTTAGACCTCTCTACCCCATTATCCTAGACCCTTTGATCATCACCTAACGATCTAAAGCCTAGTTAATTCACTTCGCGTTCCCCGTGGAAATCACGATACCTGGAATACTCCCGGTGAAGGCTACATTGACTACCGTACGCTTGCGGTATAACCGTTTGCCACTTCTGGTGTCAACAAGCTTGATATAGGTCAGCGTTAGAGGGGAAACCACTTCGCCGACATAATTTGATGGTTTCCCAAGGATAAGCTTAGCA
This sequence comes from Sorghum bicolor, assembly GCF_000003195.3. Classification (NCBI taxonomy): domain Eukaryota; kingdom Viridiplantae; phylum Streptophyta; class Magnoliopsida; order Poales; family Poaceae; genus Sorghum; species Sorghum bicolor. The sequence goes on along the minus strand of NC_012870.2, from coordinate 40,256,524 downwards.
TCCTTAAACAAGCACTTATCAGATCGTAACATGAATTTGCAACATTGCCTCGTGTATTGAGCATATTGAGATAATTGTAGAAATATTCCTTCGGGTATTCTTGCCACTAACCTTTCCAGGATTGGAGCAAGAAGATCAGATGAATGACAAGCACAAGATATGTCCAACTTACCATCACACAATATTGAATTAAATTTATCCAAACTTGAATTTTGCAAAATTCAAGCTTGGGGGAGTACTTTACATAAAAACATCATTTGCCATGTTGCTATGTTGGTTGTCCTTACCTTTGAGACATGCTCAATTTTTTAAATACTAATTACACTACTTCACCTCCACTTGAGTAGATCTCTATAAATGCTCTCATGCTACCTTTATTTGCTTTAGTATATGTCTAGGTTTGGAGTAGTTTCATTTATCTCTTAAATCAAGCATGGTGCTTAGTTTAGGAATGATGATCTTACTTTGAAAGGATTTTTAAATTAAGCATGGTGCTTAGGTTAAAATGCCCTCCTAAATCAAATTAGACATGGTGTCTAGGTTGATTTTTGAGCCGATAGTATGCTATAGTATATATGGTATATTTTGTTGGACTAACCCCTGGAGGAAAACTTTCAATATCAACCTGGGAAGTCCTGAGATACAAACTCACATTAGAGATAAAGGAGACACATGAAGTTTAACAATTTGCACAAGAAGGACATAGCTCATCCATCACAAAGAGATGATCCATGGAGGGTGCCACAAACACAATGCACAACCGCTAAGAAAAGAAAGCTTCCACAAGGTGATACTATACCATCACTCTTCCATTAAGTAACATCTTAAGGTACTTGACTATCACTTTTATAAGCTTCTCCTTGGTCCTAGCGTTCACATAAAATAAAGAGACAAACATGTATGATTTGTAACTCCAAATTAACCAACCTAACTGATTCAACATGTTTAGTCCTTTAATCTTTGTTCTTAGTACTACCTTCGTGATCCCACACTCCTAATCATATAAGCTAAAATATTGCACATTCAATCTTTGGGAAGATATAAAGAAAAAGACATATACATAGATAGATTATCTTTCCATTAGGTTGAGCCATCTGATCTGACAAATGTTTTAAATGCTACACTCATGATCTCATGATCCATTAACTTTGTCTTGCTCACAATGCTTAAGGTTAGAGAAGAACAAATACACTTTTGGTTCTGTTGGTGTTTACCACCAACAGGGCCCATGCACTTGATCTCTGCCTTGCCTTTATGAACAGGTACACTTCAAGCAAAACATGGATGAGTTTTACAACTCCCAGACTTCACCAAGTGAAGGACCTGGATCTACAAGCACAAACACAATGAGCAGGATATTGCCAACACCGCACTTCGAACTGCTGGACAAACGAAGAACATGGGTGACACTGTATCAAGTGGTGTAGATGTCAAGACCCACACCTAATCAAATGATGCACCTAAAAGATGAAGAAGGTGATAAGTCTTGTCCAAAAGACTTAAAACATTGGATCCTTATCGGAGGAGGTCAAGATCGTCGATTCAAGTCGCCTTTCCTGGTCAAGAAGGATGACCCTGGTTTTCCAAGCATCGAATACACAATCAATGGATACTCTTTTAAGAAGACACTCTACGACATCGGATCTGACGACAACATAATGACCACAGTCACTTATCAGCTCCTGCATGGAACCATGCCCCTACAATCAATATATATTCAGCTCCAGATGATTTTCAGGTCATTGACATGGGAGAAGACGAGTATGATCCACCCACCATCCTTGGAAGACCATTCCTCAACACTATCAAAGCCATCATCTATATTGGAACCGGAGAAGTCCACATGCACTTCCCCTCTGAGAAGGTACGCCGCTATTTTACTGACCTTAACTATATAGTTGAAGACTCTAAGCAGGTCAGGACAAGAAGAAGACGACGCAACCGAAACCAGAGGAGGCAAATCATCAAGGACGAATGGGTAGACTACGAAGGAGAAGTGATAAGGTCTGAAGACATACAGCTTAAACAGAACTGTCCTGAGGGGACCGTAGCACTGAGTCAGGTGTGGAGAAAGAAGATAGTTTTACACGAAGAGGAGGTGCCGTCGGAACCACCGACTATGCCATCCAGCGAATCCCAGGACGACTGAGAAAACGGAGAGTCCCGTTCGGAGGACTTAAAAACACGGAACGCCTTACCAAGAGGTAAACTTAGTAGTTATCCTTTTCCTTTCAATTATTCAATTATAGTTTGCTTAGTTAATCAGGTTCATGCTATCCTAAAAAGAAAATAAAAATGTTAAAAAATAGTAAGCCCCATGTGAGTATGCTCATGGCATAAAACCCATAAGTACATTCACTGTGGTGGCATAAAAATAAAATAAATAATTTTTCATCTTATAATAAAAATATAAAAACAATAAGTGTATGATCCTGCTAAATAAGTAACATTTATTGAGGAGGCTCAACATGATAAAGGCTAGATATTTATGCTAACACTTAACCAGTTCCACAAAGCTTTGTTGTCAATTTGAGCTCCACAGAATTCAAGGATAAAAAAAAGACTAGCAGACGGAGGACATCCTAATCGCTCTCAGGGTGCTGCCAACATTCAAACACACCTCCGTCACTTCCTAACTACATCAGATGAAATTACGTCAAAATCCAGCTTGGGGGAGAGCACCCCCATTTATCCAGCTAAGTGTTTCTACACATGTTTATACTTTACTCAAATAATAAAAGATGCATAATCATGAAAAACCAAATAAAGATTTTGTGCTTTTATATATATATCTTTGCTTAGTTTGCTAAATATATAAATAAATAAAGTTTGCTATGAACCCTCATGATAATCTCTCACATGGAAATGATGAATAGTTGCTCTGCCATGACTAGTTCTCAAAATTGAAATCTCTCTCAAGTTTAGGCATGACTGTTATGAATTAAGATTTGCTCTAAACCTGAACTTGTGGGAAGAGTACTTGATCTAAAATCTAAGTCGTTAACGGATACGATATGGGAAGGTTGAGCTGCTATTTATCTGTTCCTAGAGATGCTAGAATTTTGGAGAATTTTATCTTTGAAAATCTTTAAAATAACACATGATGAGTTCCTGTATGATGAGAGTTTAAATTCCTACCACAGCCATATATACATGCTTATTAGACTTTGAGCCACACATTTACTTACTGCTTATGAGCATTGAGTGTGGTCAAGCTGTGTAGACCCTTAGAAGCTTGTCATGTGGTTAAAATCAAGATTCACTTGCACGTTCACTCATACATGCTACTTCTACTCTGGAAGTACCATCCACATATATCCACTCATTTCCATCTCCAGAACCACCCAAAAACATTCTACTCCTAATCCAGGAAAGAATGGCCAAAAATATTTCTGTTTTTCCCTGTGAAATAAATGCTCCAGTTATTTTGGTTACTACCACTTGCTACATTCTTTGAGGAGATGAGTGCTCTAAAAAAAGAGAGAACAAGCAAAAAAAATATATAATACGAGGAAATAAAAAGGGGCAAGTGCCGAGAACCTCGAATAAAAGAAAAAGTGAGACGAGAGGTAAAAATGGACAAGTGTCCGACAGTAGAATTAGGGGTACAAGATGCCCACCTGAGAGGAAAGAAAAAGAAAATATAGAGCATCTCATTCTCCCCAATAAGCTTCAAAGTGCAAGAAAGGTATGTATCCCCTTAAAAAGAGCAAAAATAGAATTAGACTTTCACCATTGTTATCACCATCATCACCATACACCATTCATTCGCCACACATGCACATCTTGATTTGACTTATTGACTTGTTTCTCTGGATCCATGGTTTGACTATGCAATAAATGTCTTGTAAGTATGTATTAGTTGTCTCCCACCTATGAGCCCAGATATCAAAACCTTATTAGAGTAGGGTGAGAGAGAAGGCAATATCACTATGCCTTATACCAAAAATACCACATACTTTAAGAGAAGGCAAATATCATTACTGCCTTGGTGAGGATCCATAAATACAACAAAAGAGAGATTTGAGAGAGTCATACAAGGAATCTCTGAGTTTTATTTGAAAATCTGCAAAAACTCCAGAGCTATAGCTGATCAAGAATAAGAGACATGGCGCTTGACTTGACTGTTCTATCTTTTAACTGCTCAAGACACAAGTGACGGTTACAAGCCCCATGGTGGAAGGTAAAATGAGTAAGTTTTAAGTCTTAACAGTTTATTCTAACTCAGAGATGAGATCTTGCTTGAATGGATGTGTATTTTTAAGGCATGAAACCACTGCAGAAACTCTTGAGTTCATCGTTGCTCAGGGACGAGCAAGAGGTAAGCTTGGGGGAGTTGTTGACGGTCCTTAAGTACCAAATATAATCATCAAATAAACAAAGAAAGGGATCCAAATGCAACCGACCCCTAGACTTAGGGTTTTATATGACAGAATTCCACGAGTTTTTGTGTTTGTCTATTTCTGTAGGGGGTTATCAGGAAATATGGAGGAAAGGCCCACATGTCAGGTTTACATAGAGATATTAACGTGTCACACAATTTTCTATCATCTAGAAGACTCCAGAAGCCACGGGAAGGAACGGGAAGCCGAGCGGGCTCGGGGACAGGGCGCCCGCCCTACCTTTTCCACCAATCAGAACCAACTTCGCGGATCATGCTCCACCGACCTAAAGGATCAAAGAAAACAATGCGATTAATGTCGGTTTGATCCGACGGCCCAGATTCACTTGAGGGGACTATATAAGCAGACCCCCTGGCCCCTGGAGGAGGCACCCCCTTGATCCCTATTCATTATTCATAGACAGAGCAAAAGCTAGGGTTTGGAGATGAGAGCTCTCCTCTCTTCTCTAAACTAGAGTAGATCTAGATAGTAGCGAGATGGAGAGCGATGGCGGATTGGAGGAGAGGCCGGCCTGTCGGTTCTTCCTCTGGTTGGACTTCGCCATGAGTGTTGACGGTCCTTAAGTACCAAATATAATCACTGTTGATAGCTGCATCTTATTTCTGGTCAGACACGCTCAATGCCTTTGTCTTTGGCCATGGTCTTGCTTCCCCTACACTTGCCGATGTAGCTATGCTCACTGGCCTGGATGTATCTTCTACCGATAGCATCCACTTCTTCGACACCAAACCCAGTGCTAAGGTAGAAACTCGCACCATCGGCGGTTGGACAGGGTATATCCAAAAATACCGCAAAACAGGCCCTGTTGACATAAAAGAGCAGACCTATTTTCTGAACATGTGGCTAGATAAATTCGTGCCCTGATCGCGAATTCATCAAACTCCCCTGAGGTAAACATAGTGCCCTGATCGGTAGTAATTGTTTGAGGAATCCCAAATCGGTAAATAATATGCTCTTTCACAAAATCAATCATATTGGCCGATGTGACTTTCTTCAAAGGAATAGCTTCAACCCATTTAGTGAAATAATCGGTGGCAACTAGAATAAACTTATGCCCTTTGCTAGATGGCGGATAAATCTGGCCGATCAAATCAATAGCCCATCCTCGGAACGGCCAGGGCTTTATAATAGGTTTCAAGCCGATGCAGGTGCTCTTTGAATATTACCAAACTTTTGACATCCTTGGCATCCTTTGAAGTACTTAAAGCAATCCTCAAGTATAGTCGGCCAATAATATCCATTCCTCCTAATCATCCACTTCATCTTGAAAGCCGACTGATGTGCTCCACATACCCCTTCATGGATTTCTCCCATCAAACTCTTAGCTTCATCATCCCCTAGGCATCGGAGAAGAATCCCATCAATAGTTCGGTAGTACAATTCATCTTCGAGGAGCACATACTTGGTGGCTTGAAATCGAACTCGCCTCTCAACTTTCTTGGATGGATCTTTCAAACAATCAACGATTTCTTTTCTCCAGTCATCAGAACCAACTGCCGATATTGCATCAATCATAGGTTGATATCCCGAGGCATGCTGAGCCAACCGATTGGCCTCTTCATTATGCAATCGAGGAATATACTCTAATCGGAAATCTTTGAATTCCTTCAATAATTGCATGCTTCGCTCGTAATAAGTTATGAGAACTTCACTTCGGCACTCATAGATTCCAGCTAATTGATTTATAACCAGCATTGAATCTCTGAAGACTTCAACAGCATCAGCATGAACCTCCCTCAATAACTCCAATCCTTTTATCAAAGCTTGATACTCAGCCTGATTATTTGTCGACGTGGCAACAATCGGCAGAGAAAACTCATATTTCCTACCCCGAGGGGAAATTAATACTATGCCGATTCCTGCCCCCTGGTCACATGTAGATCCATCAAAGAACAGCGTCCAAGGTACAATTTCCAAGGTTTCTACTGCGCCGCGATGTTGGGTTACCAAATCGGCCATAACCTGCCCCTTAACGGCTTTAGCCGATTCATAACACAGATCGAACTCCGACAGTGCCAGAATCCACTTACCGATCCTGCCACTCATAATCGGCATGGACAGCATATACCGGACTACATCATCCTTGCAAATAACAGTGCATTCGGCCGACAGCAAGTAATGCCTTAACTTGATACAAGAGAAATATAAGCACAAGCACAATTTCTCAATAGCCGAATACCTAGTCTCGGCATCAATCAACCTCCTGCTTAAATAATAAATTACATGCTCCTTTCCTTCAAACTCTTGAATTAAAGCCGAACCGATGACCATCCCATCGGTAGACAAATATAGTCTGAAGGGCTTCCCCTGCTGAGGTGGGATTAGAACTGGAGGATTCACTAAATATTTCTTTATTTCATCCAGAGCCAACTGTTGTTCCTTCCCCCAGACAAACTCTTGATCGGCTTTCAGTTTAAGAAGAGGACTGAAAGCACGGATTTTACCAGACAAATTAGATATAAACCTTCTGATAAAATTTACCTTGCCGATCAAAGACTGGAGCTCGGTTTTGTTGGTAGGGGCCACTATCTTACTAATAGCGTCAATAGATCTTCGACTGATTTCAATTCCCCGTTGGTGTACCATGAAACCAAGAAATTGTCCTGCCGATACTCCAAATGCGCACTTGTTGGGATTCATTTTCAAACCATGCTTCCTTGTGCACTCCAACACTTTTCGCAAATCGACAAGATGCTTTGCGAAATCTCCAGACTTAACCACCGCATCATCAATATAAATCTCCACCCGCTTGCCGATGAACTCATGAAATATAAAATTCATAGCCCTTTGATAAGTAGCACCAGCATTTTTTAAGCCAAAGGTCATGACTATCCATTCAAATAATCCAACATGACCAGGGCACCTGAACGCGGTCTTTGGAATATCTTCCTCAGCCATGAATATTTGATTGTATCCTGCATTGCCATCCATAAAGCTAATAATCTGATGCCCAGCCGCAGCGTCGACTAGCAGATGGGCAACTGGCATTGGTTATCCATCCATCGGTGTAGCTTTATTGAGATTCCTGAAATCAATGCAGACCTGAAGCTTCCTGTTCTTCTTGTAGACCGGAACAACATTGGAAATCCACTCGGCATACCGACACTACCGAATAAATTTGGCTTCAATAAGTTTGGTTATTTTGGCCTTGATGTCAGGAAGAATATTAGGATTACATCGGCGAGCTGGCTGCTGATGTGGCTGAAATCCAGACTTGATTGGCAACCGATGTTCAACAATTGATCGGTCCAAACCAGGCTTCTCAGTGTAATCCCAAGCAAAGCAATCTTTATATTCCTTTAACAAGTTAGTTAACTGTTGCTTACACTCAGGATCTAACTTAGCACTAATAAAAGTGGGTCTAGGCTTATCACCACTACCTATATCTACTTCTACTAGATCATCGGCCGATGTGAATCCCTGGCCTAACTTTCCATCATCGGCGAACCTATCCATTAAAAACCTTCGTCAGAACCGACTGCTTGGATCGGTGGAATTTCGTAATCGGCAACCTTGAGAAAATCCTTTTCCCAAATCTGTCCTGAAATACACCTAGTCCTTTCATAGGTATCTGCCTCTGCCAATGCGACAACATAAGAAGAATCTCCTGGGACAATTTCAATCTTGTCACCTACCCACTGAACCAAGCATTGGTGCATTGTAGATGGGATGCAACAATTAGCATGAATCCAATCTCTTCTCAACAGTAAGTTGTAGGAACCCTTTCCACTGATCACGAAGAAAGTTGTCGGCAAGGTTTTGCTGCCGATGGTCAACTCTACACATATTGCCCCCTTGACCGGAGACACATTTCCTTCAAAGTCTTTAAGCATCATATCGGTCTTGGTCAAATCATGATCCCCTTTCCCAAGCTTCCGATAAACTGTATATGGCATGATATTAATAGCAGCTCCACCATCAACCAGAATCTTGGTCATTGGCTGACCATCCACTTTCCCTTTAACACACAAGGCCTTGAGGTGCTGCCTTTCATCATCAGCGGGCTTCTCGAAGATAGCCGTCATTGGATCCAGAGCTAACTGAGCTATTTGGTCGGAAAACACCACCTCATCATCATTGGATGGTGCAAGGAACTCCATCAGCAACATAAAGACCATGTTGACACCTGCCGATGGACCTCCTCCCTTGGAATCTGATTGCTACTGATCTTCAGACTGGCTAGAGCTTTCACCTCTGCTCAACTCTTCTCGCCTTTCACGCTGCAATCTTCTCTTCTAAGTCCTGGTCAATCCCTCCGGACACCAGGGAGGAAGCTGCTGCTGTCTTCCCGACGGGCGACGATTCTCCCTGGGCTCTACCCGATACGTATTAGCATCTCTGCAAAATATAAATTCATCAGGAACCCGTGCATTGACCATCTCTTCGAGCTCTTCCTGGTTCCTAGGAAAATACTGGACACGATCGCCAAGCCTATCGTGCACGCTGAGCCTGCCCCCCAGCCGATCATGGACGGATGCTCTCCCTCTAATCGTCCCATTGAAACGTCGATCATTATCACGATAATGTCGATCGGACCTGTCGTACCGATCATAACCGTTGCACTCAGGGCAATCTCTGACAGTGGGAAGTTTGATATTCTCCTCCCAGCAATGGATGAAGAACGGGCAATTCCAGTGATCCCTATGCCGGTTCCACTCCTGTCGGCGTCTTTCTTCTTCCCGACGATAATCTTCCTGCTGGCGTCGATATCGGTCTTCACGCTGCTGCCAAGTTTCCCGAGGTCTTCTGTGAGTTATAACGATACCAGATCGGGGAGGTCTTCCTGAGCTATTTCCTTCCTGGACCAAGCCTCTTCCTTTGGCATCGGCAGTAGTGACCTGATGCTGAGGATCCACCGATGCACTTCTTTCAACTGCTTCTGATGTCAGGACCTTGGTCTTTCCCTTAGCATCCAACATGTTCGTTGGGAAAGGATGTTAATCAATCTTCGTCAGTTTCTGGGTCTTGGAATTGTCAAACTTGATTCTCCCAGATTCTATAGCCGATTGCAGCTGCTGTCTGAAAACCTTGCACTCATTGGTGTCGTGAGAAGTTGCATTGTGCCACTTGCAATATTTCATCCTCTTTAACTCTTCCGCCGATGGGATCTCGTGATTAGGAGACAGCTTGATCTGACCTTCCTGAAGTAGAAAGTCAAATATCCTATCGGCCTTGGCGGTGTCAAACGCGAACTTCTCTGGTTCTTTATGTCTAAAAGGGCAAGACATTGGCTTCTTATTTTTCACCCATTCTGCCAAGCCGATGACTGGTTCCTCATTAGAGTCCGAGCTTGCTGCTTCATCCACAAATGATACTTTTTTATTCCATGCTCTCTTGGGTTCGAATGGCTTGATGTCTTGATCAGAAATCCTCTGCACCAGATGACTTAAGCTTTCAAACTCCTGAGATGCTTATTTGTCCCTGATGTGTGGCAACAAACTTTGAAAAGCCAAATCGGCTAGCTGCCGATCATCCAGAACCAGACTATGTCTGCATGAAACTTTCAACCGATTCATCATTGTGTTGCCTCAATTTGACCAAATCGGTGATCTTCTTCTCATGGACCCCAGAAAAGAAGTATTTGTGGAATTGTTTCTCCAGATCGGCCCAAGTAATCACCGAATTGGGAGGTAACGATATAAACCAAGTGAAAGCCGATCCAGACAATGATGATGAGAATAGACGAACCCTTAACTCATCCCTGTTACCAGCTTCACCACATTGAATAATGAACCTGTTGACATGTTCCATGGTCGACGTATCATCCTGCCCAGAAAACTTAGTGAAATCTGGTACCTTGTACCAATGTGGAAGCGGGATCAAAACATATGCGGGAGGATACGGTGGGCGATAAGAGTAAGTGTTGACTTTGGGTTTTATCCCAAATTGGTCTCTCATCACTTCAGCAATCTTATCGGCCCAATAAGCATCGGCATCTTGCCGATGAGGCGGTTGCGGATCCGGCACCTGCTGGTAAGCTTCCACGTGTCTATGCGGCGCACGATCTGCATGAAACATTGGATTAATCATCTGGCCTCCAATCTGTGGACCATCAAGCTGCTGCCCACCAATCTACTATCCGCCAATCTGCTGTCCGCCGACCTGTTGCCCAAGGTTCATTGGCTGGTTAGGCATCCCCTGATTGTGGAACCCGGGATAGATTTGTCCTTGGTGGAACCCTGTAGCCTGATGACTTGGTTGGGGCGTTTGCAGAAAGACTTGCTGCCCAAGCCATCCACTATTAGCGTTCATCGGCATAGGCCCTGCTGATGACTGGTAATTGGGCATTATCATTGAACTGAAATACCCTGGCTGGATCATAGACCTCTGTTGCATCAGCACTGAGTTTGTCGATGCGTTAGGCCTCTGGAACGTTGGAGCTTGAGAATTCCCAGTGTGCGGTCTTGCAGTAGTAGTTGTAGTATACTGGGGACTCTGGTTCATCGGCATGCTCGGAGGTGCTGATGCCATAGGAGTCTTGCCTCTCATGTCAGTTGTTTGCGACGTGCCCGGCGTCAACTCTGGAGGCATACCATAACCCCACCAGTTAGGAGGAGGAGTCAGTCCTGACACTGCCGATGCCAACAGATCTGTAGCGAGTTTGATCTGCCCATCTGAAGTCTGTGGATTGGTTGTCATCGGCGTAGATTGTGCATTGGTGACTCCCAACGTGCTTGGTGGAACAGGAATCTCCATGCCCGCGGCGGCCGTAGCGGCCGATGGAGCTGTGACCACTGGTGACCTTGGCTGGTGATAAGTGGGGCCCACATAATCTGGTGGCAATTGTCCTTCCTTGAAAGTTCTTGCCACGGCATTGAAAACCGCATTAGATAGTACGCCAGCTTGGTTGATCAAAGCACGGTTGATAGCGCTGTCAACCATCTCTTGAAGCTTGCCAGGATTGGCTTCAAAAGTGACCTGCCGCGGTGCCGGCAGTGCATCCTTCTGGATTACCTCACCGCTCCTGTTCATGCTGAAGGACCTCAGGCATTGCTGCTTGTAATCCTCCATGGCCTTAGCAATAGCTTGCTTCTGCTCATCCTTGAGATTGGCTTCCGTCACGGGGATAACGTTCTCCTGATCAAACTCAGAAGTCGACATGTTGATCTTGATCTTGAATCTGTCCCACCGGGTGTGCCAAAAGATGTGTTGGTGCAAAAGCTGATCTGCAAACACAAAGGGCTAATACCCGATTCAAACGTTAAGGCGTGCCAGCCGATTTGACCTTACTATCGGCAAAGGTGGTAACTCGAATACTTTGGTCCTGACAACAGCGATGCGCCCGGATGTCACGGCCAAGAGGTACTCACGCGGAACTCAAGAACACGCCGAGCTTAAGTCGATGAATCCTAAGAACTCGTAATAAAAAGGAAAAAGTATGACGAAGTCGTCGAAAAGTAGATGCTAGAATATGAATAAAAAATTGTGTTTGATTGATTGATAGGTGTCTCATTACAAGGCCCTAGGGTCCATATTTATACCCTGCTCAAAGAGCTACAACCAGACATGACTAGAACTTGAATTCCAAATTACACAGAATTCGTATACAAAACGATTTAAATAACTAAGGAAAGCATAAAACTATCCCCCCGTGACAAACTGGAACACCTCCACAAGCCTATCGGCAGCTTCCAGACTCTCCCTTCATATCATCGGCAGACTTCCTTGTCGTGGCCATCGGCATAGACACATCACCACCTACATACTTAGTCATGTTCAACCCCTCCTCCATCGGCAACCATCCTCATCGGCAACTCATCCTGTAGCACCGCCGTCTTATCTTGCCGGCCTATATTTTACCAAACATAGACACGTGCCCAAAAACAGCGTCAACAGGAGGGCTCCATGTTTTAGGTCCATAGAGCAAGACCTCTCCGTTGGATTTCATTCTGTGGACACCTCGGTTGGTCCCGAGACGGGGACCGTGCAGGCATCTCCTTCTCCCGCCATTCCTTTTTGGAATGTTCTGCTTGCTTGGTGGGTTCCTTCTTCTGTTCGACCTTTTTGGCCGACTTGAATTTGTTGTATCTTCAGCGGGATTTGTTACGAGGTTTCTCCTCCGGTTTCGTGTCCTTTGGCTGCATGTTAGTTTTATAGCTATTGAAAGGACATTTGGTCCTCTTACCTGTGACTGTAGATGGATCTGGCCAGACCCGACGTAGATGACGACGGCTTAGGTGGTGGCTCAGATTCATCTTGCTCTAGTGGTTCATCTAGTTCTGTTTCTAGCTCTTCGATGTAATTCTTAGCTTCCTCATCTAGATTAGGCTGTGATGCCTCTAGGTGAGTGTCTACTATCACCTCCTCTATCGGGTCAGTTTAGGGATTTGGCTCGATTTTGGTGTTAATCGAACCGACATAGGGAATGGACAAGTTTAAATTCTTCCCTATCTGACCCTTGAGGTGCCCGCTATGAAATCCATCAATAAATCTCATAAGCGGGTGCCCAATTAACAGGTCGATGTCCTCTACATCAAAGATGTAGAAATTCAAGAGGACATGGACCTTGTTAATGACAACAGACACGTTTTGTGCAAGGCCGTAGCTCTCGACCAATTCTCCAGATGGTAACTTGAGAAAATTTTTGGTCGGAACTAACGGTTCCTCACCTAGGAGTGTTAATGCTAAATTCTTAGACATTATAGGTGCTCCTACGGCGGGGTCATAAAGAGAATCCACGGGAGTCCTGCTTATGAGACAACGAATGGTTGTGAAACAGGAGAGAAGTCTGATAGCATCAGACGACGCTTCTGACTCCTTCAGCCATTCGCTGCTCATAACGGTCATTAGCTCCTGAGCAGTTGCTTTGAGGTAACAAGCCTCTAAGCTAGACGATACTTGCTCTTTTGGAGCACTGTGGTTTCTCTTTTGCACAGGTTGTTTCGAGATGTTGCCATAGTCGGCAAAAAGATCCGTCTCGATGTTAAGAGGATACTCCAAGGGATGAATCACTTCTTCCCTTGGAGGTGTTTGGGATTGTGGTTCAGGCTCGACAGCTTGTGATGTGGCTACTGTAGCGTCAGCTGACGAGGTTTCGTCCCTAGGGGCTTGGTCTTCCTCAAGGGCATCACTATGGTCATCAGTGTAGGGGGTGTTGTCTAGTATGGTTGCTAGAAGCACCCTACCTTCACTAATGGGTAAATGAAGGAATGCTCCCTTCGAGGCTAGATCAAGGAATTGTGCAGAACTTTGCCTAAGACCGAGATAGAAATGTTGCATTAGCGTTGGCTCGGTTATGGCTAGGTCTGGGCTTGAGGATGCTAAATATGTGATTTGCGCCCAAGCCGCACCTAGCGATTCTTTCTCTTCTTGCTTGAAGTTTAGGATCTCTCTACGGAGATGAGCCACACGGGAAATGGGGAAGTAGGTAAAGCAAAACTTGGCTTGCAGCTTCTCCCATTCTCCGACTACACTACCTACATAGCGAGAGTACCACCGTCTGGCTTTTCCCGTCAAAGAGAATGGGAAGAGCTTCCACTTGAGGGTAACTCGCCTCATCCCTTGGATGTTAATGCACGAGCAAAGCTGCTCGAAATCACGTAGGGGGGTATAGGGATTTTCATCTCCTCCAGAAAAGGGATTCTCCTGAACCATCGCTATAAGAGTTGGGCGAAGCTCATAACGAATGGCCAAAATGGCCTGAGAACTAGACGGCTCCAGCTGAGCGCCCGATGGAGCAGCATAGTCAAAGAGGGTTGTTTGATCCATGGGATAGGTAAAGGTTCTAATCAAACAAGGATAACTTAATGAGTTTGAGTCTAGTTAACCAGCTACCGTTCCCTGGCAACGGTGCCTGAAATGCTTGTTGACTCTTCTTATCGTCACTACCTAGGATTGTTAGTCCTTGGTACAACACTTGAAATGCTTATGTGACACCAGAGGTGGCAAACGGTTTTACCGCAAGCGGGCTGTAACATAACCGCGCAAATTATAAGAGATTAAGCCTAATAGCGACCATTTGCATAGTCAAACCATCGAGCTTAAGCCCGTATAATCCCGGTAGTCCGTGAAATCTCTAAGGATTTCAAACCACATATCGTACATACAGCCCAGATCGTAATAAGTTTAGTGGTCACCATTCACAATTACATCCAGTTTACAGCATTCAGAAAATACATCAGAGTTCTTAAAGTTATTACAAACCAAGTTCTCAATGTAGCAAAAGCTTGATAGTTAAAAGTACACACACACAAATTCAGTTTGATACAGTGCCATAGTTCGGTCATTCCCACAAAAGCAAAAGAGAAGACAGAGTGACCATCGCCCTTGGTCTAATCATCGCCCATCGCTGGGTACAAGCAGAGGATGCAATAACCATAGTACATTTGACCATCTGCAAAACAACATGGGAATAGAACCCTGAGTACGAGAATGTACTCAGCTAGACTTACCCGTCATAAACCAAAAATAAAGACTCTTCAAGGATCATGAAGGCTATATAGTGGGGTAGTTGAGACTTTTTGCGTAAAAGCATTGCTCCCCTAAACATAGTCTAGAAACCAGTCTTCTTTTAATTAGCTCAAGTTTAGTAATATCATTAGCTATTATCTAGGTTTGCACCTGTACTATTATAAGCAAGTGTAGTAATATGATGGTACCTCATCATAGCATTCATGCAATCCTTCATCATTATAACCCAAGTGTTCCATAGTCCTTACTACGAGGACAGGGCTCATGACAAGTGCTCACTATCTAGGAGCGATGGCGATTCGAATCAATTTCTAACCGGCTGTCGAGTTATTCCCCACTCAAACAACACTCACTGATCAAGTGAGCTATAGATCACCGTATTACACTATCCAGGACCAATTCGCGGGTTCGGCAGGCACCGCCAGTACCCGAGGACCGTTCCGGCGACCGAGGTATCCAAGGTATACAAAGGTTGCGCACCGCGCCCTCGTTGTTCTCCTCAACCATCACCAATACAGCGCATGGCGGCTCGACTCCCAGCCCGGATAGTGTTCAGGCTTCGCGGTCGGAACGACTTATCCTTCCAGGTAAGTGTGGGGCATGCGTTCAACATGACAAGAGGGCCGTCAACGATCGGTCCTTAATCGACACAGGTAGGGGCACTACAGTCAACCCACCATAAGACCCTGCCCGGTGTTAAATTCCATTCCACACTTGGTTATTCTTCCCAAAGCAATCACCGCTGAATCAAGCAGGTATCCACCTATATCTCGCAGGTGACAGGAAATCACCCGACTTCTACCGGACTAAGCAAGCTAAGCATAGACTCCGTGCCTATCTACATAGGACGAGGTAGATAAACAAATGGTGATATCAAGGAGTACATATGCATCAACGGTATCAAGCAATTCCTATCACTTAAATGCAACATAGTAAAACAAGCATAATATATCATTTATGTTGGTGAGAATAGGGAGACTTAGAATGCTCTGGGGCTTGCCTTTCTCAAACGTGCTCGGCTTGTGATCCGGGCACTCTTGCAGCTCTTCTCCGGGTTCTGACACTCCCAGAGGTTCCTGCTCCTGTGCTTCCTCTTGCTCCTCGGGTCCCACCTCGTTCTCCTGCGAGCCTGTATGATGCATGTGTGCTCATGAGTGGAGTGCGAGATGCCCGGGGTGAGATGCTTATGCGAGAGAATACAAATGACCATGACATGATGCCTAGATGCTTGAAGTAGCTATTTTTACAAGGTAGTCAACGTCATCCGAGAACATGCAATCACACTAAGCATTTATTTCCTTCTCTTCTACAAATTGTCCTCAAGTGAAACCAGCAACTCACAAGATGCTTCAAAGAAACACCAAACCCCTTTTATTTTACTTAACTTATGCATAACAATTCATAATTTCTTTATCTATTTTTAGGCCTACCAAAATAGCATACATTTCTGTTTATCAATAAATTCCACAAAAATTACAGTAGACTACCAGTCAAACATAAAGTCTACCATAAATTTTTCAAAATATTTGGACACTTATTTTGAGCTACAAAATTCACAAGATTAATTCACAAAAGCTAGTATAAATACTCTACTGTGGTATAAGTGTCAAACAGCACATTTCATATTTTTATAATTTACTTATTATCATAAGAAACACCCACAAAAATTTCCAGACTAATTGCATGATCTATTTATTAAAAATCATAAACCACTGCCATGCAAGCATTTAAATCACCATAAATTCATTCATACAGCAATTATTGTGTAGCAAAATTTTCCCAGTGACTAAACATCCATGCAGAGCCAGCAAAACAAGTTTCATATTTTTCTGGGTTATATTTTAATTTCTATGCATTTTCCAATTCCGACAAAAACATGGATTAAATATATTTGTACAGAAAAGTTGCTCAAACCTAACATGCAACTACACTGAGCTATAGATCTGGAATTATAAAGGTCATCAAAATTTGTTTCACCAATTTTGGAGCTGTAGAACTCAAGATATGGATTTTACATGATTTAAACAATTTTTGGAAAACCTTTACTTAAGAAAACCGACGAAAAATGCTGGATTCACCCAGATCCACACCCGTAGAGGCACTGATAGGTGGGATCCAGGGGTCGTGGCCCCACGGGTCAGCCATGCAGCGCTCCGGCCAACTTCGGCCGGCCGATTGTCGCCGACGGTGAGGTCTCCGGTGGTGTGGAGGGCACCTATGGCTTCGTCTCTTCAAGGCGAACACGTTGAGCTAGATCTCATCGACGGAGGAGGTCCCTAGCGGCAGCTATGGCGCACGGTGGAGCTCGGTGGCGCTCCTCACCGGCGTCCGGCCGTCTCCGACCGATAGAGTGCGAACGGAGGGGTGCTTAGGGTTCGCGGGAGCACGGCGACCACAACGCGCAAACAAACGAAGAGAAATGGGGTCGGGATGGGAAGATTCACGCGGACCGAGAGCTCGCCGGAGCTCTGCGCATGTCGCGGCGGTGAAATCTCACCTAATACCTTGACGTGGGCGGCCGAGAGTGTGCGCACGAGGTTGCGCTCGTCGAGGCGGAGCTGGGGGCGGGTTTAATCGGGCGCGGGTGACCGGAGTTGAGCGCTGGGCTTCGGCGCCAATGGCGCACGGCGGAGCGCCGCCGCGGCTGCTGCTGCTCGCGCAGGGAGGAAGAAGAGAGGGAGGAGCGGGCGACAAAGTGGAGTGGCCTGGGGGCGCGGGGCGGCGTCCCGACCAGGTGTAGGCGGGCCGGCCGCGGCGCGTCCAACGCCGGCGTACGGCCGCCACGTGGCGGTCGCCGGGTGAAGCGAGGCGGGCGCCGCGCGTGGGAGAGAGAGGGGAGGGGAAGCGGGCCGCGCTGTCTGGCTGGGCCGAAAGGGAGGCGGGTCGGCCTAGCATCGCCTGTCCCCTTTCTCTTTTTTTTTTGAATTTCTTTTCTCAAATTCTTTCTAAACTCATTTGGACTATTTGAAAATCACTTTCACCTTTTTCTTCCAAAATAAAAGTTGTTCCAAAACAAAAACCCTACAACTTTGTTTTAATAAGCAAAGCTAAATTCCAAATAGAATTTGAATTACAGATTAAAACTAGTTCTAGGTTTTTAAATAAATTCATTTTAGGGATTTTTGTATAAATTCCATTTCTAAAATCTTATGGCTCCAAAAATTTCACAAAGTTACTCTTAAACCTTTTAACACACAATTCAACCTAATTTGAATATTTCACAATTTTAGAAGCAAGCATAATATTTTGAATCATAATTAATTCACCTAAATAAAACACACATAAAATCACACTTGAATTATTATTATGCTCATGGGATGTGATGCTTATGCCATGCTTAATGAGAATGCTTATGAATGTTTTATGAGACTAAGTGCATGCTTAACACCTAGGGTGTTACAGCCCTTCCCCCCTTAGGCCTTCTTTGGCAGCCCAGTTTTCTAGGGGGATCCCGGTCATTTCCATGGGCCAATCTGGCCCGTGCCAATTTCTCCCGGGCCAAATCTGTGGTCCCTTTGGCAGCCCACGAAATCGAGGATGGCAGCCCGCTTCTCTGTGTTTTCCGCGTGGAACGAATCCACGACTCGTTGGGCTGGGAGGGTTTCCCCGTGCTTTCTTCTTTCTTCTTCCGCTCACTCATGACGCACGAGGCCTTCGTCTTCCCCGCGCATCCGGTCGCCGCCCCGACATCCGGTCTCTGCCACGCCGCTATCCCGTCGATCTCTGCCGCCGGCCGTGCGACGTCCACTTCCCCGTAACATCCGTAACCAAGACTGCCTCCGTCTCTGCAGGTTACTCTATTTCCATCTGTATTTGTCGTGCGCCTCTGATCTAGGGTTTCTTCTATCCTCCCCCACACCTTTTCTTGCAGATCTTGGAGAAGAAGAGGTATGCTCGTGAACAGGAGCGGCAACACTCTATCGAAGCATCCGCTCTCTAACCCTCTCCGATGACTGGTTGACCACCTGGAGCTCTTTCCTGTTCCGGCACTGAAGAAGCAAGGTGTAGACCATTCAGCAGTAAAAAAAACTCAAGATTTGTTAGTGGATTCAGTCTCTAATTTCAGTAGAGTATGCACTGGATATATGATGCCCCGTTCAGTTTTTTCTTCTGTTAGATCTTCATTTGAAAATTAAAATACAGTAACATCCGAGTGGCACTACAGCTGATCTTTGGATAAAAAAAATTGTGTTTGTTTCATCACTTCATTTTTAAAGATGTTCTAGTAGTTTAGTTCTTGTAAATTTTGTTAAGCACCATGCAGGTAGGTGTTTGGCTTTGAGCTTGTGAGTTGGACTAGGATTGCATAGTTTTGAAATCAGCATGCTCACTCTATAGTACACTGCCAAAACAATTCTAATTTGATCCCACTATGTGCAAACTAATTATGCCATCTATTTTAATTTCCACAGGGGAAGGCATCCCATCGACAAAGGTCTTTGAGTATATATTTATATATGTAATTATATAATTTCACACTAGATGGCTCCTTGGGAAGAGCTTGCTAGAATCTGTACTGAAATGAATTTGAAGATGTCGTTCCCAGTTTGTAATTTGCTATCTACTACTTAGTTTCTGATGCTTCCTTCTCCTGTTCTTCTAGTTTTTGTGATGTGCTTTTCCACTCTTGAGCTGAATTGAGACATTAGTAAGAGCACGTGTGGTATTTTTTTCTATTCTTTTAATTGTTGTGAGTGTTTTTCCACTCATATACTTAATTCTTGTGAGTGGTTTAAACAACACTGTATGCCTGACTAAAGTGAAGCCTAAGGGCTACTACATAGCTTAAGATCGAAAGGTGGATATGAATAGGTGCCGCTGATCACTGCATATGCTATCTTGTAATTTGCAGCTTCAGTGGCATGTATCCCATCGCATCCCATCTGACTATGGTGTTGTCACCTGTCACAACATGATATGCTTAGTTAGGTGAGCAGAGTGGTGATAAAGAGGTGTTGAAGCAAGCATTAGGCTCATGTTGCAACTTGCATTTGTAATTGCTTGTTGTGGCATGCCTTATGCCACATATTTACCATTGGTTCAAGTTGATGTATCCTAGCACTCTAGCAGCATTAGATTAGTTACTAATGTTTTTCCTTGTTTACCTGCAGGGTTTTTGGTGTGGAAGCAAATGTATGATTAGAGAAGAAAATTGTTTTTACTAGCTGCAGTGCCTATGTGAGAAGCTTATGCAAAGGAGTTTTTTTTTCTCAAACAAACTATAATTTTTTTTCATATATGTTTTGGATATCTGGATGGAGATGATCTATGATTTGGTGACGAATGGATTAGCTAGGTTCAGTCAGCCACTTGAATTAAATTTTCTATGTATTGGACTATGTCAAATAATTTTGGTCTTGTGATTTTCCATGCATTATTTTCTTATATAAAAATGTTGTGATTGACATTGGTCTGTGGTGGCTCCTTATATTATTCAAAAAATTGTCGTTTTGTTGTTTTCTAAGACATTGTTTTTAAAATGAGTTCAGTTCAATTCAGTTGTACTTAAGGAGCTCAGTTCACGTATGTGTTGTCCTTTTCCCAGCGCTGGCAACCTGTTGCCAAAGCACAACGTGGAAAGTTTGCTGTCCTTCTTTTCCCAGCGCTGGCAACCTGTTGCCAAAGGACAACGTGGAAAGTTTCCCCACCCATGGTTATCTGCCCTGGGAAGAGGTGGGAAGAAGAAGTCCAAAAAAATCCCGTCGGGTGTTTCCTGTCCCTGGGCTAATAACCACCTGTTGCCAAAGTAGGCCTTAGAGAAATCTCGTCCCGAGATTTGGGTTACTAACCATTTCTTATGAAAATTTGAGTAAACTGTTTTTAGGTAATCCTCGGTTTCCTAGGTGGCATCCCTATCATCATGATGACTCCACACCACCTTATATGTTTTGACAATTCTGTTTCGGGTTACCCGCTCCTTGGTATCTACGATACCCACTGGCTGCTCCCTATACTCCAAGTCTGCTTTTATTTTGATTCCTCAGGGTTCAAATCTCTGCTCGGGTACCTTCAAACATTTCCATAGCTGGGACACATGGAAAACTGGAAAGATCAAACTCAACTCTTCAGGTAACTGAATCTTGTAGGCCACAAGGCCTTTCCTCTCTAGTATCTGATATGGTCCCACATATCTGGGTGCAAGCTTGCTTCGAACTCGGAAAACGCTGAACTTTCATCATTGGCGTAACCTTGAGGTAAACATAGTCACCTACATTGAATTCAAGTGGCCTTCTTCGCTTATTGGCATAACTCTTTTGTCACGATTGTGCCGCCTTCATATGCTGTTGTATGATTTGCACTTTTTCCTCAGCCTCGTTCACGAAGTCGATGCCATAGTATCTCCTTTCACCAGGTTCGACCCAGTTTAACGGAGTTCTACATTTACGACCATACAACGCTTCGAGCGGAGCCATCTTGATACTCTCTTGATAGCTATTATTGTATGAGAATTCAGCCAAAGGTAACCATGATCCCTTGGATGATAGCACACACCCTCAGCATATCTTCTAACACTTTATTTAGCCTTTCAGTTTGACCCGAGGTCTGGGCATGATACGTTGTGCTTCCTATCAGACTAGTCCCCAAACTCTTATGCATTCGCTCCCAAAAGTGAGCGGTGAACTGTGGTCCTCTATCTGATATGATGGTCTTGGGAATGCCATGTAACTTGACGATCTCAGCTATATATATATGCGCATACTCGGGAGGTCGGTAACGAGTTTTCACAGGAATGAAATGAGCCGACTTGGTCAATCGATCTATGATCACCCAAATCGAGTCATTCCCCTTTCGTGTTGTCGGTAAACCTGTGATAAAGTCCATGCTGACCTCTTCCCATTTCCACTCTGGAACTGACAACGGTTGCAACAGACCTGCAGGTTTCATATGTATAGCCTTAACTCTGCAACATGTGTCACAACGGGCCACATATGCTGCTATTTCTTTCTTCATCTTAGTCCACCAAAAGTGAGATCTTAGGTCTTGATACATCTTACTTCTGCCAGGATGAATAGAAAGCTTGGAGAGATGTGCTTCATCCATGATGTGATTCTTTAAGTCTCGATCCTTCGGAACTACTAGCCGGTGTTGAAACCACAATGCCCCTTTTTCATCAACTCTGAATTGAGTCCTTGGGTGGTCTTTGATCTTTTCTTTGATGTGGAAAATACCCTTGTCTATTTTCTAACCTTCGATAACTTGACTTTCAAGCGAACAACTGAGCTGTATGTGACATAAGACTTCAGGATGCATGAGATTGAAACCATCTTCAAACAACGGTTGAATTACTTGATAGTGCGGTTTGCGACTCAATGCGTCTGCTACCACATTAGCCTTGCCTGGATGATAGTGAACCTCTAGATCATAATCCTTGATCAGTTCCAACCATCTTCGTTGCCTCATATTCAGCTCGGACTGAGTGAAGATGTACTTCAGACTTTTATGATCGGTGTAAATATGACACTTATTTCCTAGAAAATAGTGCCTCCAGATCTTCAAAGCATGTACCACTGCTGCTAACTCAAGGTCGTGAGTTGGGTAGTTGACTTCGTGCTTTCCCAACTGTCGTGAAGCGTAAGCTATTACTCTGCCGTCTTGCATCAGCACACATCCCAAGCCACTTTTCGATGCGTCGCAAAACACATCAAAAGGCTTCTCGATATTGGGCTGCGCTAGAACGGGAGCGGTGGTTAGCAACTTTCGCAAGGTGCGAAAGGCTAGTTCACACCCTTCCGTCCAGACAAACTTATGATCCTTTTGTAGAAAACTGGTCATTGGCTTAGCAACCTTGGAGAAGTCGGGTATGAAACTACGATAATACCCGGCAAGACCAAGAAAACTTCGAACTTCCGAGACAGAAGTTGGTGCCTTCCAGTCCATGACTTCCTGCACTTTCGACGGGTCCATGGCAATCCCTTCTTTCGACAGAACGTGCCCTAGGAAAGGAACTTTCTTCAAACAGAACTCACACTTGCTGAACTTTGCATATAACTGATGCTCTCGCAGTCGTGTTAGCACGACTCTCAGATGCTTGGCGTGATCTTGTTCATTTTCTAAATAAACCAGAATGTCGTCGATGAACACCACAACAAACTTGTCCAGCTCTGGCATAAAGACCAAATTCATCAGATACATGAAGTATGCAGGAGCATTTGTCAACCCGAAGGACATGACAAGATACTCGTACAACCCATATCTAGTAGAAAAAGCAGTCTTCGTGATATATTGCGGACGGATCTTGATTTGGTGATACTCGGACCTCAAATCTATCTTGGAAAATACTTTTGCCTTGGACAACTGATCAAACAAGATATCAATTCTTGGCAATGGATACTTGGTTTTGATCATCACCGCATTGAGTGGACGATAGTTCACACACATGCACAGCGATTGATCCTTCTTTTTCACAAACAACGCTGGACAACCCCACTCCGACGAACTTGGCCGGATGAACCCTTTATCCAGTAACTCCTTTAGTTGATTCTTCAACTCAGTGAGTTCATTAGGCGGCATCCGGTACGACCTTCTAGATATCGGTGCGGTACCTAGTATCAACTCGATTGCAAACTCTACTTCCCTATCTAGGGGAAGTCCCGGCAATTCCTCAGGAAAGACATCAGGGAACTCACAGACTACTGGGATCTGTGGTAGTGGGACCACGTGCATAGCACAAGAGACGCTAGCAAAGTCAAAGCGACGGGGCAGAGGTACTTGAAAAGACCCACTGCTCTGGCGTTCTCTAAGAGAGAACACCATCTTCCCGGTATCTATGACAACATCCCACTCTTTCATCCAGTTCATGCCCATGACAATGTCCAAAACTAACCTAGGCATGACTACCAGATTTACTCGAAACACCCGGTTACTTATACTCAGGGTTGCCCCTCGGACCACCCTATTTGTCAACACATCTGCCCCTGCTGAGCTGATGCGATAGCCATAACCCAGATCTGTAACTGGCTAGTCATGCTTTTGTGCAAATGCTTGGCTCATGAATGAATGCGATGATCCAGAATCAAACAAAACAACTGCAAGATGTTGGTTGACAGGGAACATACCAGCTGTGACCGGTTCTCCTTCCGGAATTTCCTCTATCGAGGTATGGTGCACTCGAGCTGGGTAGGTCGTCTGTTGCCTCTTGGGGTAGGGGCATTCCTTAGCAAAGTGTCCCATCTTGTGGCAGTTATAGCACGAACCCTTGGTCATGTTGTTGGTGGCAGGTGTTGTAGCTTGAATTGCTTTTGGCTTTGCAGGAGCTATTGCCACCTTGTACGGCTTCTGCTGTGTTGGATGCCCGGTGTTTCTTCTTTGCGGCGGTCGGAACCTAGCCCCTGGGGCAGGAGGACGATACTGTTGTCGCCCCACCATGGGTGCCATAGACTGAGATGACCCGGCTTCAAAAGCCCTCTTACGAGACTTGGATGCACTATAGGTGTTGTTATTTGTTGACGGTCCTTAATGCTCACATTTAACCATCAACTAATCATAGAAAAGGATCCAAATGCAACCAACACCTAGACTTAGGGTTTTATCTGATAGAATTCCACAAGTTTTGGTGTTTGTCTATTTCTGCAGGGGGTTATCAGGAAATACGGAAGAAAGGCCCACACGTCGGGTTTACATAGAGATATTAACGTGCCGCGCAATTTTCTATCATCTAGAAGACTCCAAAAGCCACGGCAACAAAGCGGAAGACGAGAGGCCTCAGGGACAGGGCGCCCGCCCTAGTCCTGAGGGCGCCCGCCCTCAACCAGAGTCCAATCAGGACTCTCTTTTGGGATATTGCTCCACCGACCTAAAGGATCAAGGATAACCGTTCAATCAATGTCGGTTTGATCCAACGGCCCAGATTCACTTGAAGGGACTATAAAACCAGACCCCCCTGGCCCCTGGAGATCGTACCTCTTCTACAGAATCGAAGCTAGGGTTTCAATTCTTCATCCAAGTAGAGAGGATCCCTGTAGTTCTTCTAGTTCTACCTCTAGTTCATCTAGATCTAGTTCTAGTTCATCTAGTTCTAGTTCTAGTTCCTCTAGTTCTAGTTCTAGTTAGTTCTAGTTGTAATCTAGAAAATAGGGAGAGAGAAGAGGAGAGCGGAGAAGGAGGAGCCGGATCTGTCGGATCTTCCTCAACATTGTACTTTTGCAGCAACTGGTTCGTTCTTCATCGTTCTCCAGGTTCTTCAATTCATAATTCCTGAGTTCTCTAATTACTTTTATTTACATTCAAGTTATTTATTGGATTCCCGCTTGCATCAAGTGCTCTAGTCTTTATAACGCTAGAGTAGTAATTAATAGATTAGACGTGGTGTTTAGTCTTGCGATTACCTGGAATTGCACCCAATCCTGCGGATTGTTGTGGTAGCCTTAGGGTAGTGACAGCCCTAACGGTCGACGTATTCCACCACGTTCAGATCGGTGTTTGTAGGACCGTAGTCAGACCTTCCTAGCCCCCTTCTCATCTCTTTCCGTGGTTAGTGCTCTGATGTCTCGATATAGATAATCTTGAAGTAATTCTTGATTCTTAGATCAACTAGAGAACTCTCAGGAAACTTCCTCTCTTCCCACCAAAAATAATCATATAGTTATCCTTGGACGATCTTGGATCTTAATTAGTACACTCACGTTCCCTGTGGAAAATCGATACTCTGGAATACTCCCGGGTGAAGGCTACATCGGTATCCGTGCGCTTGCGGATTTTTCTGTTTGCATTTAAAATACCCAACAAGCTTTCTGGCGCCGTTGCCGGGGAATGGTAGTTGTGCTAGTTTCGAACCAAGTCGTCCGTGTATCCTTTTTCTTTTCCTTTTTTACCACACTCACCTTACCATTTTCATCACACCACATGGATTTCACTCTAAGCATTAATGAGCATGGAATTTATTTCATAGCCACTTCACTTACTCCATGCTCATATGCAACATCTTCACAATCCATTGGTCTCTCCAACATCACCACATTCGAGATCTCCAACCCCCACTTCCTTTCTATTTATAAAAACTTTAAAAGGGCGGTTGTCGATGCATATGTCTATAAGAAATATTGCAGATCTCGTTGAGTTGATCTTGATATTGGTCAGCGTTGGAGGGGAAACCACTTCGTCGACATAAATTAATGGTTTCCCAAGGACAAGCTTAGTGTCCTAAAACAAGCACTGATCAGATCATAACATGAGCTTTTAATTATTTGCAACACTACCTTATGTGTTGAGCATATTAGGATAATTGTAAAAATATTCCTTCGAGTATTCTTGTCACTAACCTTTCCAGGATTGGAGCAAGAAGATCGGATGAATGACAAGCACAAGGTATGTCCAACCAATCATCATACAACATTGAATTAAATTCATCCAAACTTGAATTTTGCAAAATTCAAGCTTGGGGGAGTACTTTACATAAAAACATCCTTTGCCATGTTGCTATGTTGGTTGTCCCTACCTTTGAGACATGCTCAATTTGTTAAATGCTAATCACACTACTTCATCTCCACTTGAGTAGATCTCTATAAATGCCATCACGCTACCTTTGTTTATCCTAGTAAGTGTTAGTTTGGAAGTACTGTACATACTTCTATTGGTTTTTAAATTAAGCATGGTGCTTAGGTTAAACAAGCCTTCCTTAATCTAATTAGACATGGAGTCTAGTTTGGTTATTGAACTAAAAACTGCTTGTGTAGACATTGGTATATTTTGTTGGACCAACCCCTGTAGGAAAACTTTCAATATCGACCTGGGAAGTCCTGAGACAAACTCACATTGGAGACAAAGAGAGAGGCACATGAAGTTTAACAATTTACACAAGGAAGGCATAGCGCACAAGAGATGGTCTATGGAGGGTGCCACAAACATGATGCACAACCGCTAAGAAAGGAAAGCTTCCACAAGGTAATACTGTACCATCACTCTTTAAGAAAGGTAACATCTTAAGGTACTTGATTATCACTTTTATAAGCTTCTCCTTGGTTCTGGCGTTCACATGAATAAAAGAGACAAACATGTATGATTTGCAACTCTAGATTAACCAACCCAATCGATTCAACATGTTTAGTCCTTCCACCTTTGTGATCCCACACTCCTAATCATACGAACTAAAATGTTGCACATTCAATCTCTGGAAGATATAAACAAAACATAAGTATAGATAGATTATCTTTCCATTAGGTTGAGTGATCTGATCTGACGAATGTTTTAAATGCTACACTCATGATCTTATTATCCATCAACTGTGTCTTGCTCACTATGCTTAAGGATAGAGAAGAGCAAATACACTTTTGGTTCTGTTGGTGTTTTCCACCAACAGGGCCCATGCACTTGATCTCTGCCTTGTCTCTATGAGCAGGTACACTTCGAGCAAAATATGAAGGACTTTTATAACTCCCAGACTCCACCAAGTGAAGAACCTAGATCTACGAGCACAAACACACTGGAGATACTGGACACTCAGGCAATCACTGCCCTGAGATGCTTGAGGACATAACTACTGGAGTAACCCTATTGTGGAAGTAATTACTGACCTTCTGCCGGTCAAGAAATACAATCCAGGACGTCCCGTCATCCTGATCTCCATCGGCATGGTGGACTTCCTAGAAGCACTCTGCAACTTTGGCTCCAGCGTCAACATTATGCTCAGGGTACTCTATGAAACATTCTTTACACATCATTTCCTAGAAACAACCATGTGTTTGCAGCTTGCAGATCAGACACTAAGTTTCCCAAAGGGAATATTGAAGAACCTCTACGTCCGAGTTGGTTCCTTATACGCTCCAGCAGACTTCGTGGTGATAGAGACTGATACTGATGAGAGAGCACCCATCATCCTAGGGAGGCCATTCCTGAACACCTCGGGAGCTGTCATCTACGCTAGTGCTGCCAAGATTAGTTTCTACATCAAGGGGAAGAAGGAGACGTTTTCCTTCAAGAACAAGACTACACAAATCTTAGAGCAATCCCGACATGAACCAAGGAAGAGGACCAACAGGAGGAACAAGAACAAGCAAATGTGTACCGAGTCAGCTAAGATGGTCACTGCAGCTCAAGGAGGTCAAGATCGTCAACTCAAGTCACCTTTCTTGATCAAGAAGGACGACCCTAGTGTCCCAAGCATCAAGTGCACAATCAACGGATATTCTTTTCAGAAGACACTCTACGACACCGGATCTAACGTCAACATAATGGCCGCAGTCACTTATCAGCTCCTGCATGGAACCATGTCCCTACAACCAACATACATTCAGCTCCAGATGGCAGATAAGATATTCTGAAAGATTGAAGGTTATTGACATGGGAGAAGACGAGAACGATCCACCCATCATCCTTTGGAGACCGTTCCTCAGCACCGTTAAAGCAATCATCTACATTAGAACTGGAGAAGTCCACATGCATTTCCCCTCTGAGAAGGTACGCCACTATTTTACTGACCCTAACTATATAGTTGAAGACTCTAAGCAGGTCAAGACAAGAAGAAGACGACACAACCGTAACCAGAGGAGGAAAATCATAAAGGACGGATGGGCAGACTACGAAGGAGAAGTGGTAATGTCTGAAGACATACAACTTGAACAGAACTGTCCTAAGGAGGCTGTAGCACCGAGTGAGGTGTGTAGAGAGAAGATTGTTATACACGAAGAGGAGGCGCCACCGGAACCACTGACTACGCCATCCAGCGAATCCCAGGACGATTGAGAAAACAGAGAGTCCCGTTCGGAGGACGTAAAAACACCGAACGCCTTGCCAAGAGGTAAACTTGGTAGTTATCTTTTTCCTTTCAATTATTTTAAAATAGTTTGCTTAGTTAATCAGGTTCATATCATCTTGAAAAGAAAATAAAAATGTTAAGTAAGCCCCATGTGAGTATGCTCATGGCATAAAACCCATAAGTACATTCACTGTGGTGGCATAAAAATAAAATAAATATATTTCTGTCCTATAAAAATAAAATTATAAAAATAGATTTATGATCCTACCAAAGAGAGTAAAATTTATTGAGGAGGCTCAACATGATAAAGGCTAGATATTTATGCTAACACTTAACCAGTTCCACAAAGCTTTGTTGTCTATTTGAGCTCCACAGAATTCAAGGATCAAAGAAGACTAGCAGACACAGGACATCCTAATCGCTGTCAGGGTACTGCCGACATTCAAATACACCTCCGCCACCTGCTAGCTACATCAGAAGAAATTACGTCAAAATCCAGCTTGGGGGAGAGCACCCCCATTTATCCAGCTAAGTGTTCTACTCATCTTTATATTTTACTCAAATAATAAAAAGATGCATAATCATAAAAACCCAAATAAAGATTTTGTGCTTATATATATATATCTCTTCTTAGTTTGCTAAATAAATAAATAAATAAAGTTTACTATGAACCCTCATGATAAGCTCTCACATGGAAATGATGAATTGTTGCTCTGCCAATGACTAGTTCTTAAAATTGTAATCTCTCTCAAGTATAGGCATGACTGGTATTAATTAAGATTTGCTCAAAACCTGAACTTGTGGGGAGAGTACTTGATCTAAAGTCTAAGTCGTTAACAGATATGATATGGGAAGGTTGAGCTGCTGTTTATCTGTTCCTAGAGATGCTAGAATTCTGGAGAATTTTATCTTTGAAAATCTTTAAATTGTTGCATGATGAGTTCCTGTATGATGAGAGTTTAAATTCCTACCACAGCCATATATACATGCTTGCTAGACTTTGAGCCACACATTTACTTTTTACTGCTTATGAGCATTGAGTGTGGTCAAGCTTTGTAGACCCTTAGGAGCTTGTCATGTGGTTAAATCAAGATTCACTTGCACGTTCACTCATACATGCTACTTCTACTCCGGAAGTACCATCCATATATATCCATTTCCATCTCCAGAACCACCCAAAAATATTCTACTCCTAATCCGGGAGAGAATAGCCAAAAATATTCATGTTTTTCCCCTGTGAAATAAATGCTCAAGTTATCTTGTCACTACCACTTGCTATATTATCTCATGAGATGAGTGCTCTAAAAAAAAAGAAAAAAAATATATATACGAGGAAATAAAAAGGGGCAAGTGCCCGGAACCTCGAAGAAAAGAAAAAGTGAGACGAGAGGTAAAAATGGACAAGTGTCCGATAGTAGAATTAGGGGTACAAGATACCCACCTGAGAGAAAAGAAAAAGAAAACATAGAGCATCTCATTCTCCTCAAAAAGTTTCAAAAGTGCAAGAAAGGTATGTATCCCCTCAAAAGAGCATAAGTAGAATTAGACTTTCACCATTGTTATCACCATCATCACCATACACCATTCATTCGCCACACATGCACATCTTGATTTGACTTATTGACTTGTTCTTTTGGATCCATGGTTTGACTAAGCAATAAATGTCTTGTAAGTATGTATTAGTTGTCTCCCACCTATGAGCTCCAGATATCAAAAACCTTATTAGAGTATGGTGAGAGAGAAGGCAATGTCACTATGCCTTATACCACAAATACCACATACTTTGAGACAAGGCATATACCATTACTGCCTTGGTAAGGATCCAGAAATACCACAAAAGAGAGACTAGAGAGAGTCATACAAGGAATCTCTGAGTTTTATTTGAAAATCTGCAAAAACTCTAGATTATAGTTAATCGAAGAACAAGAGACATGGTGCTTGACTAGACTGTTCTATCTTTGAACTACTCAAGACAAAAGTGACGGTTACAAGTCCCATGGTGAAAGGTAAATGAGTAAGTTTTAAGTCTTAACAGTTTACTCTAACCAGCGATGAGATCTTGTTTAAACGCATGTGTATCTTTAAGTTATGAAACAACTGCAGAAACTCTTGAGTTCATCTTTGCTCAGGGACGAGCAAAGGTTAAGCTTGGGGGAGCTTGTTGACGGTCCTTAATGCTCACATTTAACCATCAACTAATCATAGAAAAGGATCCAAATGCAACCAACACCTAGACTTAGGGTTTTATCTGACAGAATTCCACAAGTTTTGGTGTTTGTTGTAACAGAACCGCCCAATTTACAAGAGATCGACTACGAAAAACTCCCGCCAAAGCAGTTGCTTTAACGTAATCGAACTCTCATAAACCCAGTAGTCCGTGAAATCACGAGGGATTTCAAACCAACCATCTTACAAGCCAAGATCGTAGTGATTCAACATAACAAGTCACATGTTACATCCATTTCACAAGTAGTTTGATATACATCAGAGTTCAAGATAGTTATTACAACTTGAGTTGAAAAGTAGCGGAAGAAAAGTAATTTGAAACTAATATTGCCCTTATTTCAAATACATGCCAGTATCCAGGTCAACTCCAACAAAAGCAACATAGATGAGGTAACTAAGAAGGATCATGCCCATGATCTTACTCCTCCACTATGATAGGAGTCATCCAACTCTTGCAGTAGCCATGATACATCACAACCTGCAACAAGTGGGAATAAACCCTGAGTACGAGAAGGTACTCAGCTAGACTTACCCGTCATAAACCAGAAATAATATGACACCAAGGAGTATGCAAGGCTTTATTGGTGGAGCTAGCTTGACAACACTTTTTGCATAAAAAGCTTAAGTTGCGACTAAGTAACCTCTCAGGTATTTAGCTCAAGTTAATAATCATTAACCTATCATCTAGATTAGCACCTGTACTAAAGCAATCACTTGATTAAGATACAACCATAGTACCCATATTTGATGTGGCATTTCCAACATCATCATCATACCATAACCATCCAAGTGTTCCATAAACATTACTACGATGACGAAGCTCAAGTCAAGTGCTCACTATCCAGGAGCGATGGCGATTCGAATCGATTTCTGACCAGCTGGCGAGTTATTCCCCACACAAACCACACTCACTGATCAAGTGAGCTACAGGTCACCGTATTACACTATCCAGGACCAATTCGCGGGTTCGGCAGGCACCGCTAGTACCCGAGGACCGTTCCGGCGACCGAGGTATCCAAGGTATACCAAGGTTGCGCGCCGCGCCCTCGTCGTTCTCCTCAACCATCACCAATACAGCGCATGGCGGCTCGACTCCCGGCCCGGATAGTGTTCAGGCTTCGCGGTCAGAACGACTTATCCTTCCAGCTAAGTGTGGGGCATGCGTTCAACATGACAAGAGGGCCGTCAACGATCGGTCCTTAATCGACACAGGCGGAGATAGGTAGGCACCCAAGACCTCCATGTCTTGTTGCTTCTCTATCATCGTCCCACCCGGTCTCCAATTATTCATCCTCATCACTTGGTTATTTCCATGATAGCATATATAGCCAACCTTTTCAGGTATCCACCTATCTCGCTCAGGTGACAGGACATCACCTGGCTTCTACCGATCTAAGCATAGCTAAGCATTTAGATTCGATCCTGAATCTACATAGGGTCATAGGTATATTTGCTGGACAAGGAGTGATATATGCAGCAAGGGTTTCACCCAACTCCTATACTTAATGCAACAATACATATATAACATATATTCTCAATTGCATTCAAAAGTAGTGGGAGACTTATAATGCTCCGGGGCTTGCCTGGGATCAACACTGAGTCAGTTCAGTTAGTTGCTCCGTCTGGGTGACATCTAAGGTCACAACGCTTGCTTAGTCCTTCCACCTTCGGGATGGGTCCGCCCAACACCGTCTTCGGGTTTGTTCCCACACCAAGACCTTCACGTGAGTCATCTAGCGTACCTAGATGAGATGCAAGATGCAAGTGCATGAATATAAAGAATAATAACACAACATGCATCACATAAAAGTATGCAAGACACAAGCATCTAAAGTTATTTAGCTAACATCACACAACCAATTATATAGAGCAAACAAATCAATCATGACACAAGTTTAACAAGTTTACAAGTGTATTACTTATTCACCATTAAAGACATGAATCACAGTTTGCACACACCAAGTAAAGCAATCAAGCATTCATGCATTTTCAGTAATTTTGGACATACATGCAGCAACTCAGTAAATAAATCATAACTAGAGCTACACAGCTCCAAAAGCTATGAAACAAGACATTCTGGAAATATTATAAAATTATCTACAATTCATCGTTAATCATATTAGCATGATTAACAAGTTAACCAAGTCAAACATGCATGACCATATAGTCTGGTCCAGGAACTTACAGAGAACAAGCATTTCTACATTTTAGGGTTTAGGGTTCAAGGGATGGACTTCATACTACTGTAACTCATAAACCACTTAGCCAAATGATATGCAACTTTACCACAAGATATGTTAATAAATTATCTACATCTTTTATATAGACAAGTTGCACAGCAAACATCATTTATATCATGGAATTAGTTGCATAAATAAAACTGCTCATGCTGCCCAAACAGTAGGGGTATAATTACAAACAGAAAACTGATAGGCAATTCAAAGCAGCATAACCGGAGTTGTATACCTCCAGCCAACATGATTCTTATATTTTTCGAAAGCTTATAAAGTTACCTACAACTTTCTTATTATCATCTAAATATGAATCTAGAGTTAACAAGGTCAATTAATCCCATAAAGACATCTCTGTCTAAAACATAGACAGAATCTGTCATGCCACATTAAACAGCTGTAACTTGCGTTTC
Source organism: Sorghum bicolor (assembly GCF_000003195.3). Taxonomy (NCBI): domain Eukaryota; kingdom Viridiplantae; phylum Streptophyta; class Magnoliopsida; order Poales; family Poaceae; genus Sorghum; species Sorghum bicolor. The sequence goes on along the minus strand of NC_012870.2, from coordinate 40,223,151 downwards.
ACATGTCAATAAATTATGGTTATGTACTTTATAGAAAGCTTACTAAATTGTGAACAACTTTGTTATAAACATCTAGAGCTAAATATACAATTAACAAGGTCTCACATAACAAACAATGCAACCCTGTCTGGGTTTAGACAGAAACTGGAACAGTAATTTAAACCACTATAACTCAACATGTGCTTAACCAAAAATTGTGTTATTTATCTTTTTGGAAAGCTTATGAAAATTACTAAAACTTATATATTTTTATCCAGGCAAGATTCACAACTTAACTGAGCCAAACAATACAAACATGCAGATCCACTCAGAATAGGAGCAAAGCAACACATGACATTTGTTATTTTTATAACTCTTAATCTATTGTTCCTAAATTCATGAAACTTTTACCAGTCATCGATTACCATATGAAAAATATGTCATAATATTTTCACATTTGTTTGGGCAATAACACAGCAGTTATGAAAAAGACAAATATAACAAGGAATTAAAACCTAACTGAATAAATCTATTTTTACGACTAAAACTTCAAACTGAACCATGCCATATTATAGATCTACTGCATAGAGCATTTCACAAGGATTCCAAAAAGTCCACATTTGCTATTTTACGACTTTTCTGTGAATTACTATGCATTTGCAAAGTTCATACAAGAAATCTGCAAAAACAAAGAAAAGGAAAACAGATCTTGCACAGGGAACCCAAGCTTTTTCAAGAATCGCGCCACAGCCCAGTAACACTATTCATATGAGTCTTGGCTTCGCATCTGGAACCCTGGGTTGTTTCTTATTCTAACCCGAGGTCCCTGCCTTCTTCTTGTTAGGGAGCAGAGGACATGGCCGTTGTCGTCCGGCTTCGGGATCCACCTGAGAGCGGCCGGTGGCAGCAGGAGGCAGCCGGCGGCCTGGCCTCGGCTAGCCATGGCCACGCCCGGCCCTGGCCTTGGCCGGCTGCAGCCAGCAGCAGCAGGAGCTCCAGCTCTGCTTGTTCCATGACCATGGCGGAGCACACACTCAGAAACAAGCTGTGAGGGCGAGGATGGCGAGCAGGGAGTGGAGGAGGATGTGGAGGCGAGTGAGTGAGGGAGTGGTGAGCCCTTCTGGCTGTCCCAAACGCGAAATGGAGCAGCAGCAGAGGTGCAGCAATGGTGGGGCGCGCTCTGGTGCATGGCGACCACGCAGGCATTTCATCGAACACGTGGCGCGCGTCGGAGTAGGCAAGGTGGGAGGCGGTTTTGGGCTTGTTCCTGGCCGAATTGGACCTTGGGCCAAAAAGGAAGTTTGCTCACCTCGGCCTGCTCTCCAACTTTGATTAAGGGACCAAGGTCATTAGACCAACAGAATAAGAGATAATTAGATGCCAAGTCACAAGTGTCAACGTATTGACGGTGATTAGCAAAACCAAGAATTGATGATCCAAACCATGTCAAACATGATGCAACTTTTTACATGACCTTCTCCAAGTAATTGTCCACCACTTTTATTCTTGGACCAACTTTAGTTGCTTAACAAAAACACGAGAACACGGCATGCCAACGGGTATACGTCCGTTTAGCGATAAATTAACCTTTTGCTGTTTTGGGAACTATTTTTGAACATCCAAATGAACTCCAAATTTGATGATACTTAATCCATTGCTTCCATCAAGAAGAGTACTCCAACTCATATTAAGGAATCTAATTGAGTTACCATATGAATTTGAATAATAAAATGTCACAAAGAAGCTAACTTGCTGCTGTCACTTTCCTGGGACTTAGAATTATTTCTCAGGGCTAAAAAGCAGCAGCTGATTCAAACTTGGAGCCTCCATTTGAACTATTTGCATGCTGATTTGGTTCTTGACCCTTGAATAAAGTTTCTTCTACAGAAGCAAAACTACAACTTTTATTTAGGGTCAATCCTCATAACTCCAACAGAAGTCAAACTTTCACTTTGGTCAAAGCAGTATTGTGATAAAGCTCCAAATAGGGTTTTAGGCTAATTGAACCATTTTCTTGACCTAAGCTCAACATGAACCCTTCATGACTTTTGTTGTATAATTCATCTAGAGTCATATGAGCAAGTTTGCAAGGTTTGGTTGGTGACCCATGATTCTATTTCCTTAATAGAGCCATTCCAACAAGGATATAACATATCATTTCATGTGACTTCTTGATTCCAAACTTCATCAAACTTTTCCAGAGACCAACATAGATTGGGATGGATATGAGACACATGGAAAATGTTCCACTAGCATCATCCAAGCATACCTTTTAAAAAGGCATATATGCAAGCAAGGTTGCATCCACCAAGTCCAAGTTGGGGTTTACTTTCATAGATTGACTTTGACCTCTTTATTACCATTGAACTTGTCATGTTTGAGCTCAAACCTAGTACTTAGCAAGTGACAAACACCTAGGGTGTTACAGCCTTCCCCCCTTAAAAGAATCTCGTCCCGAGATTCGGTGCAAAAGACTTTCAAGGGAAGAAAACAATGTCATCCATCTCCCAATATCAGCGATAACATTGGGATATTTTGCTTGGAACACCAAAGAAGCAAACTTGGTCCAAACATTTTATGATACTTGCCCTTCATAGTAAACCTTTATTTGAAGAATCTCCCTTTTTGTTTGACTTTAATGAAGCATTGTTACTTTGAGAGGAATCCAAGACAAACTGTTCCATGTACTTTGTTTGTGGTTGTTTAGAGCCTAAGGAGCTACTTGTACCATTAGCTTCTTTAGTGAAACTAATGCAAGCCATACGAACTTCACACCACTTCACAAGCTTCTAAGGGTTGCGCATTATAGTGATTCCAGGCTCATTCACAAGATTTGAAAAGCAGTCCTCTACCAAAATGGTTGAATTATAACTTCCCACACTTGCAGTTCCCTTTCTCTAATGACAACATTGTACTTACCACCTGGTTAAGAGAACGGTGAATGTGATAGCTGACTTTGTTGGTTCCACGCCTTCCATGATCATTTACTTTAAGGGATTCTTGTATCCAAACAACAAAAGTTATCTGGGTTGAATCAGATGTAACTTCTTGGGTAACACATAGAAGGTAACCAAGGCATGTAAGAATGGATAACCACTACTGACAAAGGATGATAGTGGGGTCCATAGGTCTCCAACTGTTGCAAGTGTTCAACCAACTAAAGAAATAGTTTACCACCAAGTAGGTTAAGCATGACCTTTCTTCATGATGCAGTTGCATAAGAGTTAGGTTGACTTGTTCCATAGAAAAACCAATCCAAGGGAACTACTTTTGCTTTTGAGGTTTCCTTTTTAAGATCAGTCAGTAGCTCTGATATTGAAAATCTATTGACTGACACTTTTCAAAACATTTTTTTTATTTGCACTGGCACAAATGGGTACAAAGAATCTTATTTCAGCATATAAGCATTATCTATGCAGCAAGACATTGCCCACAATGTAATCCATGGCACCAAAACAAACACCACTTTCTACGCAAAGGATGATCCATATCAAAACTAAGATTGTAGATTTCTACCCCTTTTGGGTTTTGGTTCATATTTCACCAATTATCACTCGCCTCCCCATGAAATTTGGTAGAAATACAGATCCATGAGTCTTCTAATCTCTGACCAAAATTCAGCTCAAAGAGGTACCATTTGTGTAGGCAGAACATATACATACTAAACTTGTTCGGTGCTAAAAGGGCAGCATTCCTGACTGACAAGACATCTCTCAACTCCACAGTTTAATTCACTATTTGACGAAATATATCCTTTGCGATTGTCAATCCATCATTGCCTTGCTTAAGATTAGCCTTGTTACTAGAAACCAATCAATTGGCTCTCGGCACTAAAATTTCCAAAGCTCCACTCTTAACCACAACAATTGCGGTTGACGCCTAACCATTAGTCACCCTCAAAGCCAAGAGATAAGGATTCATGATAAAGATGGTTGACTTTAGTTGCATCACCATGACGCACATAAAGATCAAGACTTAGGAAAACTAAATCATAAGCACAATGGTGATGATCGATGCTTGTTCAACAGATAACTTGTCCAACATTAAGTGTTGTGTGTCCTTTTGGTTTGGCGTGGATGACCCATTCTTCAAAGGTAATCCTCTTTGTAACTTCATAGGGAGTTCTCTTACTTGTGCATGAAGTAAGGATCTTTTGATCAAATTTGGATAGACAATTAAGGACAAACTCATGATGAGATGACACATTGGTGTAGTTCTATAATAGAGCCGGGCTAGCAATCAATGATACCAGTGCGTGCCGAGCAGCACAACCATGTGTCGGCCGCCACAAGGGGCTCTCGGTTTCGTCACGGCACCATAAATCATTAACCAAGGCACCATTACTGAACATACAACCCAAAGGAAATCTCTCATGGTAAAAATTGGGTTGCATAGCAGCGAGCACTTTGCAAAAGAGGGGGTATCAACTGAGATAGTCATGAGATTAGAGGTCCACAAGGAGGCGATTCAAAGATTAAACATAGTACTAGAGAACATAGATCACATGATATTAAGACGGATAAACACCCAGAGACTCAAGAGAGTTGGAGATAAAACGATTGAGATTTGAAAGATTGAGTCAATACAGGGATTAGGGGATGGATACACAACATTCAAGAGCTAACAACCATGCAAAAACTCAAGCTCTTTATCATTGGAATCTACTTGGAGACAACCATGAGATTAAAGTGACATGAGTGTTATTCTAAGATAAGGCTCTTCAACACTCGCATGCTTACTAAGGACAAAAAGGTAACAACTACGACACTACCTGATTAACAACACATCTACTCATGCATCATGGTTTTAAACAAACATGTGAGAACATGAATCACACTATCTCCAACAATCATTACTAAGCACAAGGTTTTGCAGATAACAAGTAGTCATCTAAAGCAACACTAGTACACCTGAACATACAAAACATGATGGTAAAGTGCTTTTATCTTTTACTTTCTTTTACTAGAAAGGTGTATGTTTCTTCTCTAGTTATGAAAACAAATTTTTAACTTATGCTTAAAAGACTAGTCATCTTAGAGATGTGCATCATACTGACAGGGTGCACAGATCAACCACAACACGGGAAAAACAAAGCTAATCACACCTTATCTTCAATTATAGCTATTCAAGCAAGATGGAGCAAAACATTTCATCTAACTTCACACAAGCAAGATGACACACATTGATTCACAAGTTATTTATTACTGGAACAAGGGTGAGAGAAGCACAGTTATACATAAGGAAACAATCATGATGATGCATACTTCGTCCTATTCGTCCTCACAAAATTGCCAGCCTAAGGTGGCAATCACGTTCTATGTCGGTGGCATAACACGTACACTCTCGACATATAGCTAGTCGTAATATTCAATTTACGCATTCGTGGTTAGCATACCTGCAGAAAACTCATTTCAGCCCACCCACAGTATGAAACATGCAGTACAAGATTAAAAAGCTATGCGCTCCACACACGTTTATCCCCATACCTGTATGTGTAGTGCTACTACCCACATCATCGTCCTAGTGACGGCATCGCCTCTAAGGACGGAATCACCCATCATGCGATACCTTTTCATAGGCACATGTAAAATGTGCACATGATCCAGTACCAAAAGCACTTCCCTAGATCGGCGGTGTATCCGATCATGCTCTCACAGCTCACACTTACCGAGGCGTAGAGGAAGAAATGATCCATACATTACCATTCAAATGAATGGCACTCATACTATTGCACGCCGTACGAGCAACGAAATAGAAATATGATGCATAAACCCCCAAGTCAGTACTTAAATAAGCCACCTAAAGGTCCTTATTTGGGCATAAAGGAAATGACCACTGGCATACTTAGGTAAAACCTTTTCAGATTTGAACACACCTATATCTATAATAGCTATAAGCTATCAAAAACTAATTTTTGAAAACAAATCTTTTGTTTAAAATACACATATGACAAGTTTAATGTTGAACCTGCTCTGATACCAGCTGTAACAGAACCGCCCAATTTACAAGAGATCAACTACGAAAAACTCCCGCCAAAGCAGTTGCTTTAACGTAATCGAACTCTCATAAACCCGGTAGTCCGTGAAATCACGAGGGATTTCAAACCAACCATCTTACAAGCCAAGATCGTAGTGATTCAACATAACAAGTCACATGTTACATCCATTTCACAAGTAGTTTGATATACATCAGAGTTCAAGATAGTTATTACAACTTGAGTTGAAAAGTAGCGGAAGCAAAGTAATTTGAAACTAATATTGCCCTTATTTCAAATACATGCCAGTATCCAGGTCAACTCCAACAAAAGCAACATAGATGAGGTAACTAAGAAGGATCATGCCCATGATCTTACTCCTCCACTATGATAGGAGTCATCCAACTCTTGCAGTAGCCATGATACATCACAACCTGCAACAAGTGGGAATAAACCCTGAGTACGAGAAGGTACTCAGCTAGACTTACCCGTCATAAACCAGAAATAATATGACACCAAGGAGTATGCAAGGCTTTATTGGTGGAGCTAGCTTGACAACACTTTTTGCATAAAAAGCTTAAGTTGCAACTAAGTAACCTCTCAGGTATTTAGCTCAAGTTAATAATCATTAACCTATCATCTAGATTAGCACCTGTACTAAAGCAATCACTTGATTAAGATACAACCATAGTACCCATATTTGATGTGGCATTTCCAACATCATCATCATACCATAACCATCCAAGTGTTCCATAAACATTACTATGATGACGAAGCTCAAGTCAAGTGCTCACTATCCAGGAGCGATGGCGATTCGAATCGATTTCTGACCAGCTGGCGAGTTATTCCCCACACAAACCACACTCACTGATCAAGTGAGCTATAGGTCACCGTATTACACTATCCAGGACCAATTCGCGGGTTCGGCAGGCACCGCCAATACCCGAGGACCGTTCCGGCGACCGAGGTATCCATGGTATACCAAGGTTGCGCGCCGCGCCCTCGTCGTTCTCCTCAACCATCACCAATACAGCGCATGGCGGCTCGACTCCCGGCCCGGATAGTGTTCAGGCTTCGCGGTCGGAACGACTTATCCTTCCAGCTAAGTGTGGGGCATGCGTTCAACATGACAAGAGGGCCGTCAACGATCGGTCCTTAATCGACACAGGCGGGGATAGGTAGGCACCCAAGACCTCCATGCCTTGTTGCTTCTCTATCATCGTCCCGCCCGGTCTCCAATTATTCATCCTCATCACTTGGTTATTTCCATGATAGCATATATAGCCAACATTTTCAGGTATCCACCTATCTCGCTCAGGTGACAGGACATCACCTGGCTTCTACCAATCTAAGCATAGCTAAGCATTTAGATTCGATCCTGAATCTACATAGGGTCATAGGTATATTTGCTGGACAAGGAGTGATATATGCAGCAAGGGTTTCACCCAACTCCTATACTTAATGCAACAATACATATATAACATATATTCTCTATTGCATTCAAAAGTAGTGGGAGACTTATAATGCTCCGGGGCTTGCCTGGGATCAACACTGAGTCAGTTCAGTTAGTTGCTCCGTCTTGGTGACATCTAAGGTCACAACGCTTGCTTAGTCCTTCCACCTTCGGGATGGGTCTGCCCAACACCGTCTTCGGGTTTGTTCCCACACCAAGACCTTCACGTGAGTCATCTAGCGTACCTAGATGAGATGCAAGATGCAAGTGCATGAATATAAAGAATAATAACACAACATGCATCACATAAAAGTATGCAAGACACAAGCATCTAAAGTTATTTAGCTAACATCACACAACCAATTATATAGAGCAAACAAATCAATCATGACACAAGTTTAACAAGTTTACAAGTGTATTACTTAATCACCATTAAAGACATGAATCACAGTTTGCACACACCAAGTAAAGCAATCAAGCATTCATGCATTTTCAGTAATTTTGGACATACATGCAGCAACTCAGTAAATAAATCATAACTAGAGCTACACAGCTCCAAAAGCTATGAAACAAGACATTCTGGAAATATTATAAAATTATCTACAATTCATCTTTAATCATATTAGCATGATTAACAAGTTAACCAAGTCAAACATGCATGACCATATAATCTGGTCCAGGAACTTACAGAGAACAAGCATTTCAAGGGATGGACTTCATACTACTGTAACTCATAAACCACTTAGCCAAATGATATGCAACTTTACCACAAGATATGTTAATAAATTATCTACATCGTTTATATAGACAAGTTGCACAGCAAACATCATTTATATCATGGAATTAGTTGCATAAATAAAACTGCTCATGCTGCCCAAACAGTAGGGGTATAATTACAAACAGAAAACTGATAGGCAATTCAAAGCAGCATAACCGGAGTTGTATACCTCCAGCCAACATGATTCTTATATTTTTGGAAATCTTATAAAGTTACCTACAACTTTCTTATTATCATCTAAATATGAATCTAGAGTTAACAAGGTCAATTAATCCCATAAAGACATCTCTGTCTAAAACATAGACAGAATCTGTCATGCCACATTAAACAGCCGTAACTTGAGTTTCACATGTCAATAAATTATGGTTATGTACTTTATAGAAAGCTTACTAAATTGTGAACAACTTTGTTATAAACGTCTAGAGCTAAATATACAATTAACAAGGTCTCACATAACAAACAATGCAACCCTGTCTGGGTTTAGACAGAAACTGGAACAGTAATTTAAACCACTATAACTCAACATGTGCTTAACCAAAAATTGTGCTATTTATCTTTTTGGAAAGCTTATGAAAATTACTAAAACTTATATATTTTTATCCAGGCAAGATTCACAACTTAACTGAGCCAAACAATACAAACATGCAGATCCACTCAGAATAGGAGCAAAGCAACACATGACATTTGTTATTTTTATAACTCTTAATCTATTGTTCCTAAATTCATGAAACTTTTACCAGTCATCGATTACCATATGAAAAATATGTCATAATATTTTCACATTTGTTTGGGCAATAACACAGCAGTTATGAAAAAGACAAATATAACAAGGAATTAAAACCTAACTGAATAAATCTATTTTTACGACTAAAACTTCAAACTAAACCATGCCATATTATAGATCTACTGCATAGAGCATTTCACAAGGATTCCAAAAAGTCCACATTTGCTATTTTACGACTTTTCTGTGAATTACTATGCATTTGCAAAGTTCATACAAGAAATCTGCAAAAACAAAAAAAAGGAAAACATATCTTGCACCGGGAACCCTAGCTTTTTCAAGAATCGCACCACAGCCCAGTAACAAGTCTTGGCTTCGCATCTGGAACCCTGGGTTGTTTCTTATTCTAACCCGAGGTCCCTGCCTTCTTCTTGTTAGGGGAGCAGAGGACATGGCCGTTGTCGTCCGGCTTCGGGATCCACCTGAGAGCGGCCGGTGGCAGCAGGAGGCAGCCGGCCTGGCCTCGGCTAGCCATGGCCACGCCCGGCCCTGGCCTTGGCCGGCTGCAGCCAGCAGCAGCAGGAGCTCGAGCTCTGCTTGTTCCATGACCATGGCGGAGCACACACTCAGAAACAAGCTGTGAGGGCGAGGATGGCGAGCAGGGAGTGGAGGAGGATGTGGAGGCGAGTGAGTGAGGGAGTGGTGAGCCCTTCTGGCTGTCCCAAACGCGAAATTGAGCAGCAGCAGAGGTGCAGCAATGGTGGGGCGCGCTCTGGTGCATGGCGACCACGCAGGCATTTCATCGAACACGTGGCGCGCGTCGGAGTAGGCAAGGTGGGAGGCGATTTTGGGCTTGTTCCTGGCCGAATTGGACCTTGGGCCAAAAAGGAAGTTTGCTCACCTCGGCCTGCTCTCCAACTTTGATTAAGGGACCAAGGTCATTAGACCAACAGAATAAGAGATAATTAGATGCCAAGTCACAAGTGTCAACGTATTGACGGTGATTAGCAAAACCAAGAATTGATGATCCAAACCATGTCAAACATGATGCAACTTTTTACATGACCTTCTCCAAGTAATTATCCACCACTTTTATTCTTGGACCAACTTTAGTTGCTTAACAAAAACACGAGAACACGGCATGCCAACGGGTATACGTCCGTTTAGCGATAAATTAACCTTTTGCTGTTTTGGGAACTATTTTTGAACATCCAAATGAACTCCAAATTTGATGATACTTAATCCATTGCTTCCATCAAGAAGAGTACTCCAACTCATATTAAGGAATCTAATTGAGTTACCATATGAATTTGAATAATAAAATGTCACAAAGAAGCTAACTTGCTGCTGTCACTTTCCTGGGACTTAGAATTATTTCTCAGGGCTAAAAAGCAGCAGCTGATTCAAACTTGGAGCCTCCATTTGAACTATTTGCATGCTGATTTGGTTCTTGACCCTTGAATAAAGTTTCTTCTACAGAAGCAAAACTACAACTTTTATTTAGGGTCAATCCTCATAACTCCAACAGAAGTCAAACTTCATACTACTGTAACTCATAAACCACTTAGCCAAATGATATGCAACTTTACCACAAGATATGTTAATAAATTATCTACATCGTTTATATAGACAAGTTGCACAGCAAACATCATTTATATCATGGAATTAGTTGCATAAATAAAACTGCTCATGCTGCCCAAACAGTAGGGGTATAATTACAAACAGAAAACTGATAGGCAATTCAAAGCAGCATAACCGGAGTTGTATACCTCCAGCCAACATGATTCTTATATTTTTCGAAAGCTTATAAAGTTACCTACAACTTTCTTATTATCATCTAAATATGAATCTAGAGTTAACAAGGTCAATTAATCCCATAAAGACATCTCTGTCTAAAACATAGACAGAATCTGTCATGCCACATTAAACAGCTGTAACTTGCGTTTCACATGTCAATAAATTATGGTTATGTACTTTATAGAAAGCTTACTAAATTGTGAACAACTTTGTTATAAACATCTAGAGCTAAATATACAATTAACAAGGTCTCACATAACAAACAATGCAACCCTGTCTGGGTTTAGACAGAAACTGGAACAGTAATTTAAACCACTATAACTCAACATGTGCTTAACCAAAAATTGTGCTATTTATCTTTTTGGAAAGCTTATGAAAATTACTAAAACTTATATATTTTTATCCAGGCAAGATTCACAACTTAACTGAGCCAAACAATACAAACATGCAGATCCACTCAGAATAGGAGCAAAGCAACACATGACATTTGTTATTTTTATAACTCTTAATCTATTGTTCCTAAATTCATGAAACTTTTACCAGTCATCAATTACCATATGAAAAATATGTCATAATATTTTCACATTTGTTTGGGCAATAACACAGCAGTTATGAAAAATACAAATATAACAAGGAATTAAAACCTAACTGAATAAATCTATTTTTACGACTAAAACTTCAAACTGAACCATGCCATATTATAGATCTACTGCATAGAGCATTTCACAAGGATTCCAAAAAGTCCACATTTGCTATTTTACGACTTTTCTGTGAATTACTATGCATTTGCAAAGTTCATACAAGAAATCTGCAAAAACAAAGAAAAGGAAAACAGATCTTGCACAGGGAACCCAAGCTTTTTCAAGAATCGCACCACAGCCCAGTAACACTATTCATATGAGTCTTGGCTTCGCATCTGGAACCCTGGGTTGTTTCTTATTCTAACCCGAGGTCCCTGCCTTCTTCTTGTTAGGGGAGCAGAGGACATGGCCGTTGTCGTCCGGCTTCGGGATCCACCTGAGAGCGGCCGGTGGCAGCAGGAGGCAGCCGGCCTGGCCTCGGCTAGCCATGGCCACGCCCGGCCCTGGCCTTGGCCGGCTGCAGCCAGCAGCAGCAGGAGCTCGAGCTCTGCTTGTTCCATGACCATGGCGGAGCACACACTCAGAAACAAGCTGTGAGGGCGAGGATGGCGAGCAGGGAGTGGAGGAGGATGTGGAGGCGAGTGAGTGAGGGAGTGGTGAGCCCTTCTGGCTGTCCCAAACGCGAAATTGAGCAGCAGCAGAGGTGCAGCAATGGTGGGGCGCGCTCTGGTGCATGGCGACCACGCAGGCATTTCATCGAACACGTGGCGCGCGTCGGAGTAGGCAAGGTGGGAGGCGATTTTGGGCTTGTTCCTGGCCGAATTGGACCTTGGGCCAAAAAGGAAGTTTGCTCACCTCGGCCTGCTCTCCAACTTTGATTAAGGGACCAAGGTCATTAGACCAACAGAATAAGAGATAATTAGATGCCAAGTCACAAGTGTCAACGTATTGACGGTGATTAGCAAAACCAAGAATTGATGATCCAAACCATGTCAAACATGATGCAACTTTTTACATGACCTTCTCCAAGTAATTATCCACCACTTTTATTCTTGGACCAACTTTAGTTGCTTAACAAAAACACGAGAACACGGCATGCCAACGGGTATACGTCCGTTTAGCGATAAATTAACCTTTTGCTGTTTTGGGAACTATTTTTGAACATCCAAATGAACTCCAAATTTGATGATACTTAATCCATTGCTTCCATCAAGAAGAGTACTCCAACTCATATTAAGGAATCTAATTGAGTTACCATATGAATTTGAATAATAAAATGTCACAAAGAAGCTAACTTGCTGCTGTCACTTTCCTGGGACTTAGAATTATTTCTCAGGGCTAAAAAGCAGCAGCTGATTCAAACTTGGAGCCTCCATTTGAACTATTTGCATGCTGATTTGGTTCTTGACCCTTGAATAAAGTTTCTTCTACAGAAGCAAAACTACAACTTTTATTTAGGGTCAATCCTCATAACTCCAACAGAAGTCAAACTTTCACTTTGGTCAAAGCAGTATTGTGATAAAGCTCCAAATAGGGTTTTAGGCTAATTGAACCATTTTCTTGACCTAAGCTCAACATGAACCCTTCATGACTTTTGTTGTATAATTCATCTAGAGTCATATGAGCAAGTTTGCAAGATTTGGTTGGTGACCCATGATTCTATTTCCTTAATAGAGCCATTCCAACAAGGATATAACATATCATTTCATGTGACTTCTTGATTCCAAACTTCATCAAACTTTTCCAGAGACCAACATAGATTGGGATGGATATGAGACACATGGAAAATGTTCCACTAGCATCATCCAAGCATACCTTTTAAAAAGGCATATATGCAAGCAAGGTTGCATCCACCAAGTCTAAGTTGGGGTTTACATTCATAGATTGACTTTGACCTCTTTATTACCATTGAACTTGTCATGTTTGAGCTCAAACCTAGTACTTAGCAAGTGACAAACACCTAGGGTGTTACATTTGTCTATTTCTGTAGGGGGTTATCAGGAAATACGGAAGAAAGGCCCACACGTCGGGTTTACATAGAGATATTAACGTGCCGCGCAATTTTCTATCATCTAGAAGACTCCAGAAGCCACGGGAACAAAGCGGAAGACGAGAGGCCTCAGGGACAGGGCGCCCGCCCTAGTCCTGAGGGCGCCCGCTGTCAACCAGAGTCCAATCAGGACTCTCTTTCGGGATATTGCTCCACCGACCTAAAGGATCAAGGATAACCGTTCAATCAATGTTGGTTTGATCCAACGGCCCAGATTCACTTGAAGGGACTATAAAACCAGACCCCCCTGGCCCCTGGAGATCATACCTCTTCTACAGAATCAAAGCTAGGGTTTCAATTCTTCATCCAAGTAGAGAGGATCCCTCTAGTTCTTCTAGTAATACCTCTAGTTCATCTAGATCTAGTTCTAGTTCATCTAGTTCTAGTTCTAGTTCCTCTAGTTCTAGTTCTAGTTAGTTCTAGTTGTAATCTAGAAAATAGGGAGAGAGAAGAGGAGAGCGGAGAAGGAGGAGCCGGATCTGTCGGATCTTCCTCAACATTGTACTTTTGCAGCAACTGGTTCGTTCTTCATCGTTCTCCAGGTTCTTCAATTCATAATTCCTGAGTTCTCTAATTACTTTTATTTACATTCAAGTTATTTATTGGATTCCCGCTTGCATCAAGTGCTCTAGTCTTTATAACGCTAGAGTAGTAATTAATAGATTAGACGTGGTGTTTAGTCTTGCGATTACTTGGAATTGCACCCAATCCTGCGGATTGTTGTGGTAGCCTTAGGGTAGTGACAGCCCTAACGGTCGACGTATTCCACCACGTTCGGATCGGTGTTTGTAGGACCGTAGTCAGACCTTCCTAGCCCCTTCTCATCTCTTTCCGTGGTTAGTGCTCTGATGTCTCGATATAGATAATCTTGAAGTAATTCTTGATTCTTAGATCAACTAGAGAACTCTCAGGAAACTTCCTCTCTTCCCACCAAAAATAATCATATAGTTATCCTTGGACGATCTTGGATCTTAATTAGTACACTCATGTTCCCTGTGGAAAATCGATACTCTGGAATACTCCCGGGTGAAGGCTACATCGGTATCCGTGCGCTTGCGGATTTTTCTGTTTGTGTTTAAAATACCCAACATTATTGTTTTCCTGGGTCAGACAGTCACTGATGTAGGCATTGAAGGTAGCCCTGGCTCCTGTACCCATGGTCTTCAGCATCTTTGGGTTCAAGTCTCTCTGGAAACTAGCGATCTTCTTGGCCTCCGTGTTCACAAACTCGGGGGCGTAGCGAGCGAGGTTGTTGAAAGCGTGCAGATACTCTTTCACATATTTCGTCCCCTAGGACAGCCTCATGAATTCCCCAACCTTCATTTCAACCACACCCGGAGGAATGTAATTTCCCCGGAAAGCGGTGGTGAAGCGGTTCCAGGTGATTGGGGTCCCCTCTGGGTAGGTCGTACGGTGATGGGACCACCAAATCCCAGCAGGTCCCTGCAACTGATGTGCTGCATACTCAGCCTTCAGTTCTTCAGTCATTCGAAGAAGACGGAACTTTTGCTCCATGGTGTTGATCCACTCATCTGCCTCAAGCGGCTCTAAGGCCTCCTTGAAGACGGGTGGTTTGGTGTCCATGAAGTCCTTGAAAGAGCTGTACTGATTGACTTCACGGCTGCCCTGGTTTTCCCCACGACCGGTATTGTCAGCGATATTGCGCAGGGCTTCTTCCATGTTGCGCTGCATCTGTTCCATATTGCGTTGGCTCCCCAGAAACTGCGGGAAAAACACGTCCGCAGTGTACAGAGGAGGTGGTGGTGGTGGCGGTGATGGTGCTCTCTCCTCATTCCGTCAAGCCCCACCTCTAGAAGTACCTGCTCCAAGACCGGAGTTGCTGTTACCCTCGCCACGTGTTTGCACCATCTGCATGCGTCAATAATAAGCAATCGTTAGGAGTTGCCATCAACGGTAGACATGTGTAGAATTATGTCGTACTGAATTTACTGAGGAAATAAATTCACACAATAAACAGAGGCACAACAATTCATCATCTACGCACAACATCACTAACAGATTACTTAATATTCAAGCACAAGGTTTGCATACATCCAAAATTGCCAGCATACATACACTGGACTTTCAGCGTCATCACATAAAGTTTTACACAGCCCAGATCCAAAAGTACCAGACATGCCATGCAACAACAACATCAAAAGAAGAAGGACTAGCTCTAGAGCCCTAGCATCTACTCGCTATGGTCACTGTCCACGCCGGAGCCCTCCTCGTCCTCATCTTCACTAGCAGCTGCCGCTATCTCTGGATCCTCATCCATCTCATCCTCAAAGTCTAACTCAACTGCTCCAGGCAGGTGGTGAGGGTGGAGCTGGTTATGCAGCGGGTGGATCTCCTCATGCAGGTTCTCATTGTACTCCTCAGCATTAGCTAGCTGTTGCTCAAGCTCTAGCTATCGGGCCCTCAGGGTGTCCTTCTTGAACTAGCATGCGCTCGCAGTTCCTGTGAGCAGTAGTTACCCTATCTCTCTGCTCTCTGACTGCAAGCAGGTCCTGACTCAGCTCACTGTTCTTCTGGACTGCCTGATCCCTCTCTCGGGTCACACGGGCTAACTCTGCCTGCAACCTCTTGACCTCAGTGTCGAACTCGCGTTGCAGCTGGCGCTTCTCATCATGGACTGTGAGAAGAGACCCGGACAAGCGCCCCAAACAATGCTCCAGGCCCCCATAGGTCTTCATCAAGGCATACATAGCACTCATTGCTGCACTGTCACTATGCTGGTCCTCATCCGCACTCCTCTCTAGAGCGTTCACCTCGGACTGATCCCACACCGAAGTGTAGGGGTCACCCCAGGGAAACACCCCAGCGAAGGCGTGGGCTAGCTCCTGTGGAAACCTCTCCATGAGGTCCCTCAGAACTGCGAAAGCTGCCCTGCTAGCACCATGGAAAGGCGTGGTACCTCGGGACTCATACACCCAGCCGCCCCAGGCGGGGTCACCTCCACTGGTAGGGACCACTGCCTCGATCCCCACCAGGGTCCCGTCACCAAGCTGCTCCTTGTCCCAATAGTAGCGAGGCTCCTTTCCTTCAGGATACCTCATCGAACTGAGCACCCTCCAAAGCAAGGTGGGCATCCCAAACTCCTCCAGGAACTTGCTCTTCTGACGCGAGCTCCTGGTTGCCAACTGATGGCGAGGGGCCCGCCCACCAGTGGACTTGCGAGCGGTGAGCCTAGTGCGTGCCATCTGCTGCAAATGGAATACTTTGGGTAAGATTGAGGATTATCTTTTATTATTATACTTGGAATTGGGACAGATTAAATTAAGGGGAGGAAGTAAGCAATGATATGAAATGATCATGATGCATGCTCGAACTTACGATCTCACAAACTTAGAAATAAAAGTTAACACTAATCGGTACATGCGGTGGCACACAACGTTCTCTCATAATGTAACTAGCGTTCTAGGCGGGAACGTGGTTAGTGTACCTGCAGAAAACTCATTTCAGCCCAACCACAGTATGAACATGCAGAACAAGAATTTAAAGCTATACACCCCACACACATAGACACCCCGTCCATGAATATGACGTGTTGCTACCCCCATCATCGCCCTAGTGACGGCATCGCCTCTTAGAACGGAATCTCCCAACATGCGGTACTGTTCCCAAGCACACCAAACATGTGTGCATGACACAACACCTAACAACACTCCCCTAGATCGGCAGTGTATCCGATCATGCTCTCACAGCTCCAACTTACCGAGGCATAGAGGAAGAATTGATCCATACATTACCACTCAAATGAAAGGTACTCATACTATTGCACGCCGTATGAGCGACGAAATAGAAATATGATGCATAATCCCCCAAGTCAGTACTTAACTATCCACCTTAGAGTCCTTAACTGGGCATAAAGGATATGACCATGGCACACTATATAGTTTTCCAAAAACTTAGTTAACACCTTGATTACCATTTGATTAACACTAATCTTCTGTTAAACCGGTTTAAGTTTAGTTTAGAATGCACTTTTGAACAGTAACTCGCTAAACCTTGCTCCGCTGCCAGCTGTAACAAAACCGCCCAAATTATAAGAGATTAAGCTTAATAGCGACCATTTGCATAGTCAAACCATCGAGCTTAAGCCCATATAATCCCGGTAGTCCGTGAAATCTCGAAGGATTTCAAACCACATATCGTACATACAGCCCAGATCGTAATAAGTTTAGCGGTCACCATTCACAATTACATCCAGTTTACAACATTCAGAAAATACATCGGAGTTCTTAAAGTTATTACAAACCAAGTTCTCAATGTAGCGGAAGCTTCATAGTTGAAAGTACACACACACAAATTCAGTTTGATACAGTGCCATAGTTTGGTCATTCCGACAAAAGCAAAAGAGAAGACAGAGTGACCATCGCCCTTGGTCTAATCATCGCCCATCACTGGGTACAAGCAGAGGATGCAATAACCATAGTACATTTGACCATCTGCAAAACAACATGGGAATAGAACCCTAAGTACAAGAATGTACTCAGCTAGACTTACCCGTCATAAACCAAAAATAAAGACTCTTCAAGGATCATGAAGGCTATATAGTGGGGTAGTTGAGACTTTTTGCGTAAAAGCATTGCTCCCCTAAACATAGTCTAGAAATCATTCTTCTTTTAATTAGCTCAAGTTTAGTAATATCATTACCTATTATCTAGGTTTGCACCTGTACTATTACTAGCAAGTGTAGTAATATGATGGTACCTCATCATAGCATTCATGCAATCCTTCATCATTATAACCCAAGTGTTCCATAGTCCTTACTACAAGGACAGGGCTCATGTCAAGTTCTCACTATCCAGGAGCGATGGCGATTCGAATCGATTTCTAACCAGCTGGCGAGTTATTCCCCACACAAACCACACTTACTGATCAAGTGAGCTACAGATCACCATATTACACTATCTAGGACCAATTCGCGGGTTCGGCAGGCACCGCCAGTACCCGAGGACCGTTTCGGCGACCGAGGTATCCAAGGTATACCAAGGTTGCGCGCCGCGCCCTTGTCGTTCTCCTCAACCATCACCAATACAGCGCATGGCGGCTCGACTCCTGGCTCGGATAGTGTTCAGGCTTCGCGGTCGGAACGAATTATCCTTCCAGTTAAGTGTGGGGCATGCGTTCAACATGACATGAGGGCCGTCAACGATCGGTCCTTAACCGACACAGGCAGGGGCACTACAGTCAATCCACCATAAGACCCTACCCGGTCTGAAATTCCATTCCACACTTGGTTGTTCTTCCCAAAGCAATCACCGCTTAATCAAGCAGGTATACACCTATATCTCGCAGGTGACAGGAAATCACCCGACTTCTACCGGACTAAGCAAGCTAAGCATAGACTCCGTGCCTATCTACATAGGACAAGGTAGATAAACAAATGGTGATATCAAGGAGTACATATGCATCAACGGTATCAAGCAATTCCTATCACTTAAATGCAATATAGTAAAACAAGCATAATATATCATTTATGTTAGCGAGAGTAGGGAGACTTAGAATGCCCCGGGGCTTGCCTTTCTCAAACGTGCTCGGCTTGTGATCCGGGCACTCTAGCAGCTCTTCTCCGGGTTCTGACACTCCCAGAGGTTCCTGCTCCTGTGCTTCCTCCTGCTCCTCGGGTCCCGCCTCGTTCTCCTGCGAGCCTGTATGACGCATGTGTGCTCATGACTGGAGTGCGAGATGCTCGGGGTGAAATGCTTATGCGAGAGAATACAAATGACCATGACATGATGCATAGATGCTTGAAGTAGCTATTTTTACAAGGTAGTCAACGTCATCCGAGAACATGCAATCACACTAAGCATCTATTTCCTTCTCTTCTACAAATTGTCCTCAAGTGAAACCAGCAACTCACAAGATGCTTCAAAGATACACCAAACCCCTTTTATTTTACTTAACTTATGCATAATAATTCATAATTTCTTTATCCATTTTTAGGCCTACCAAAATAGCATACATTACTGTTTATCAATAAATTCCACAAAAATTACAGTAGACTACCAGTCAAACATAAAGTCTACCATAAATTTTTCATAATATTTGGACACTTATTTTGAGCTACAAAATTCACAAGATTAATTCACAAAAGCAAGTATAAATACTCTACTGTGGTATAAGTGTCAAACAGCAGATTTCATATTTTTATAATTTACTTATTATCATAAGAAACATCCACAAACATTTCCAGACTAATTGCATGATCCAATTATTTATTAAAAATCATAAACCACTGCCATACAAGCATTTAAATCACCATAAATTCATTCATACAGCAATTATTGTGTAGCAAAATTTTCCCAATGACTAAACATCCATGCAGAGCCAGCAAAACAAGTTTCATATTTTTCTGGGTTATATTTTAATTTCTATGCATTTTCCAATTCCAGCAAAAACATGGATTAAATATATTTGTACAGAAAAGTTGCTCAAACCTGACATGCAACTACACTAAGCTATAGATCTGGAATTATAAAGTTCATCGAAATTTGTTTCACCAATTTTGGAGCTGTAGAACTCAAGATATGGATTTTACAAGATTTAAACAATTTCTAGAAAACCTTCATTTAAGAAAACCGACGAAAAACGCTGGATTCACCCAGATCCACACCCGTAGAGGCACTGACAGGTGGGATCCAGGGGTCGTGGCCCCACGGGGCAGCCATGCAGCGCTCCGGCCAACTTCGGCTGGCCGATTCTCGCCAACGGGGAGGTCTCCGGTGGAGCAGAGGGCACCTACGGCTTCGTCTCTTCAAGGCGAACACGTTGAGCTAGATCTCATCGACGGAGGAGGTCCCTAACGGCAGCTATGGTGCACGGCGGAGCTCGGTGGCGCTGCTCACCGGCGTCCGGCCATCTTCGGCACATAAAGCGCGAACGGAGGGGTGCTTAGGGTTCACGGGAGCACGGCGACCACAACACGCAAACAAACGAAGAGAAAGGGGGTCGGGAAGGGAAGATTCGCGCGGACCGAGAGCTCGCCGGAGCTCCGACCATGTCGCGGCGGTGAAATCTCACCTAATACCTTGACGCGGGCGGCCGAAAGTGTGCGCACGAGGTTGCGCTCGTCGAGGCGGAGCTGGGGGCGGGTTTAATCGGGCGCGGGTGACCGGAGTTGAGCGCTGGGCTTCGGCGCCAATGGCGCACGGCGGAGCGCCGCCACGGCTGCTGCTGCTCGCGCGGGGAGGAAGAAGAGAGAGAGGAGCGGGCGACAAAGTGGAGTGGCCTGGGGGCGCGGGGCGGCATCCCGACTAGGTGTAGGCGGGTCGGCCGTGGCGCGTCCAACGCCGTCGTACGGCCGCCACGTGGCCGGCGCCGGGTGGAGCGAGGCGGGCGCCGCGCGCAGGAGAGAGAGGGGAGGGGAAGCGGGCCATGCTGTCTGGCTAGGCCGAAAGGGAGGCGGGTCGGCCCAACAACGCCTGTCCCCTTTCTCTTTTTTTTTGAATTTCTTTTCTCAAATTCTTTCTAAATTCATTTGGACTATTTGAAAATCACTTTCACCCTTTTCTCCCAAAATAAAAGTTGTTCCAAAATAAAAAACCTAAAACTTTGTTTTAATAAGCAAAGCCAAATTCCAAATAGAATTTGAATTACAGATTAAAACTAGTTCAAGGTTTTTAAATAAATTCATTTTAGGGATTTTTGTAATTCCATTTCTCAAATCTTATGGCTCCAAAAATTTCACAAAATTACTCTTAAACCTTTTAACATACAATTCAACCTAATTTGAATATTTCACAATTTTAGAAGCAAGCATAATAATCATATTTAATTCACCTAAATAAAGCACACATAAAATCACACTTGAATTATTATTATGCTCATGGGATGTGATGCTTATGCCATGCTTAATGAGAATGCTTAGGAATGTTTTATGAGACTAAGTGCATGCTTAACACCTAGGGTGTTACACGGACGGTGGTCAATGTAGCACTTCACCAGGAGTATTCCAAGTATCGTATTTTCCACGGGGAACGAGAAGTGGACTAACTAGACCAATTGAGTCGTCGGATGATGATCAAAGGGCTTAGGATTAGGTAGAGAGCTATTTCTTGTATTTGGCTTCTAGCTAAGCTATTCTAAGTATACTGAGAGTGAACTCCCTTCCTACTATGGCCGATAGGTGAAAAGGGTGTGGCGAAACACTTCCCTAGGCAGCTACCATGCAGGCCAACTATTATTTGCAACTTGCCTAACAAGACACTGAAGAGAACTCCTAATGTCCAGCAGAGGCCTGTCACGCATTGCTGCTGGCATTCTTCAGGTGCGACAAGAAGTCCACAAGGGTAGACTTAGTCTAGACACCACGTCTACACTAATTCTACTACTCTAGTCCTAGCTAAGGTTTCGAGCACTTCACATAAGGCAAAGCAATGTGCCAGATAGGCCGGTTGTATATTTAAAATAAACTAAGACAGAAAGTAAATACTGGAAGTACTCAGATGAAAGGCAACTAGAAGGAAGACATACTAGAAGACAAGCATCCGCTGAGGCGCTCCTGGAAGAAGACTCCTGACAAGCCGGGACTTCTCCTCGGGGAACTCCTCACTCTCTTCCCTCCATTCTCACATTTAGCTAAGAGTAGCTCTTTCTAAGATACATCATGATTAACTAGGCTCTCTAAGGGGGTATTTATAGGGGGAGATGGAGTAGGGGCTACTCTAGCGCCACGTCGCGATCCGCGTGCTCCCTCTTCTCCACCCTTGCATCAAACCGACCTTGGAACCGCCATATGATCAATGGTTGAGAATTTCCATCACATGTTCATTATGGGGATGTCGGTGGGAGTGAACCGACTCAAGATGGGGCCCACATGTCGGTCGGCCGACCTGCCATTAGATGACAGTGGGTCCCACTGACCTTCTAGAAGGTCCCTACATCGGTGGGAGGTTAGGCCAGGTGGCATCACCCAATTGGTCGGTCAGCCGACCAACCTTTGGGGCCCCTGGCCCACCTCTGGCCTCCTGGTGGTGTCCCCACTTGTCATGTGAAGTGTTGTCCAAAATTGAGTCTAGTTGCACACTTGCTTGTTTTCATGTAAGCCCAAGGGTCCATGTGCTAAGTGTTTGAACCGTTGAGAGCAAGCACACTTGGATCCAAGGGTTGGGATTGACTCCTTGGAGTATGCCATGGCTCATGCCATGGAGGGGAGCCCCTGGTGGCCCCAAACCCTAGTCGGTCGACCTAGGTTATGGGGCCCATAGGGCTCATTTCCTTCTTCCCTGCAATGAACAAGCTAAGAGTACAAGTGGAACTTTATTAGTGATAAATATGTTCATGTGATACTTATCTTCCTTCAATTGAGGACTCTTGACGTGCTTTTGAGTATATAGAACTGGGTCTTATTTCTCGTCAATAATGGTGAGTATTTATACTCCTCCACCTCATCTAGGATAGCTCTCTTGCCCATTTGTTCAGCTGAGAAACACCTTGTGGTGCTAGAGAGAAGCAAGAACATAGAGAGGATTGAGAATTGAGTGATTTTCTTGAGTGAATCCTTCTCTAGTGAGCTCCAAGAGTTCAAGTGTGCATCCACCACTCTCTAGTTCATTGTTAGGGTCAAGTGAGAGTTCTTTGCTTGTTACTCTTGGTGATCGCCATCACCTAGACGGTTTGGTGGTGATTGGAGGCACAAGATCACCCAGAGGTCTTGTGGGTGGCTTTTGTCAAGCTTGTGAGCGGTTGTGGGTGATTCACCGGGACGGTGTGTCGAAGAATCAGCCCGTAGAGAGCACTTGGTCCTTGCACGGACCAAGGGGGAGCAAGGCCCTTGCGCGGGTGTTCCAACGAGGAGTAGTGGAGAGTGGCGACTCTCTGATACCTTTGTAAAACATCGCCTCGTTTGTCTTCCTCTCATCCTTTACATTCTAGCATTTACTTTAAGTACTTTACATTCCTAGAATTGCCATGCTAGAATAGGATTGGAAATAGGTTGAAAAACTTTTATTCGGTAGTTCTCTAGAACACACTTAGGCACAAGGGTTGAATTGAGGCTTATAGGTTGCTTAAATTTTTAGAGAAACCCAATTCACCCCCTCTCTTGGGCATCTTGATCCTTTCAGTATGGACATGGAATAGAGTGCTGAACTTAAATTCCAAAAGCTATACTATAATCTTTGAAATCCTTTAAGGAAAATTCAGTACCATTGTCCATTCGAATTGATTGAATTTGATGTTCAGGATTATGTGCTCTAAGTTTAATAACTTGAGCAATAATTTTTGCGAAAGCATGGTTACGTGTGGACAAAAGACACCCATGAGACCATCTAGTAGATGCATCTATTAGAACCATGAAGTACCTGAACGGTCCAGACGTTGGTTGTATGGGGCCGCAAATATCTCCTTAAATGCGTTCAAGGAATTTAAATGGACCATTTTGGATCTTAACGGGCGATGGACGTAAGATCAACTTCCCTGTAGCGCATGAAGTGCACATAAAATCTAAAGATTTGGTGAACTTAGCAGTATTTAATTCATGACCATTAGAATTTCTGATAATTTTCTGCATCATCCCTATACCATGATGACCAAGGCGATCATGCCAAGTTTTGAATGCGTCAACGTTCTAAAAAATTACCTTGTACGCAACATGTGGTACGGGTTTAATGTATGTGTAGTACAATCCAGACAGAAAAGAGGGAATTTTCTCAACAATTCGTTTTCAATATCCATTGTTTTTAGTAACAAGGAGAAATTCCTCATTATTGTCATCAAGGGTTTCTCTATGGAAACCATTTTGACGGATATCTCTATAACATAATAAGGTACACTTTGAATTAGGATACAATAATGCATCCTCAATTGTATTTGGGTACCCATAGGGAGTACAATAATGGCACAACCTAAACCATTTATCGTAGCATCACGCCCAGCGATTGTCAAAACATTTCATTGTCTTTTTGTAAGAGTTTGGAAATATTTTTGTTTCCCTAAGAATAGAATTAGTCGCTGTCCACTATGCATAATTTCTCTTCCATTAGATCGACCCCTATAGAAACTATATATAAATTAAGAATTTGATATAAAACTCTCTTATGATATATAGAATACATACTTTATTTATTGAATATCAAATGTGTATAATACATTTATTGGATATCCAAACTAAGTAGTGATGACATTATTAAATATTTACAACACATAGGACATAAATTATGTATTACAATCACTTGAACATAGAGATATTAGAATCTAAGGGATTGGGAGCCTAGTGAAAGTCTCTAAATATGTCATTGGATGCATATTCCATGATCAT
This sequence comes from Sorghum bicolor, assembly GCF_000003195.3. Lineage (NCBI taxonomy): Eukaryota > Viridiplantae > Streptophyta > Magnoliopsida > Poales > Poaceae > Sorghum > Sorghum bicolor. The sequence goes on along the minus strand of NC_012870.2, from coordinate 40,198,552 downwards.
AGTCCCTGTATCAGCAAGACCCTCGCCTTCTCGTATGATGTTGTTGCTTGGTTCCTCGGGAACTTGTTGCGAAGAACCAGCCTCTTCCCTGGAGGTGTCAGGTCAGAGATTGAAATAGGCTTCATACTTCTATCCTAGTGCAGCTCGTCCGTGACCCACAGACTTTAAGTAAAGATCAACAAGATGACTTGGGGTATGACATTTCTTTGTAGTATGGCTATAACAACAACACTTTTGACACACAGGTTTGTCATTCCTACATTTGGAAATATTCTTACCATTGTTGGAAACACGATTTTAGGATGTCTTGTTGAATTTGTGTTTGTTTTTACCCTTCTTCGAATTTCCTTGATGACAATTCTTTTTAGATCTATCATTAGATTTGGGTTTATTCTGAGTGTATGCATATACTTCAGTCAATGGAACAGACCCTGTGGGGCGCTATTGATTATTCCAAACCATAAGTTCAGAATGGTTTTTGGCCTGAAGTAGAATTTGTATAAGCTTAGAATAAACCTAGAAATGCCTTTCATGGTATTGTTGTTGAAGAATCTGTTCAGAGGGAAGCATAGTAGACAAAGTCTTTTCTATCTTATCCATATCTATAGGTTCTTTCTCGCATAATTACAACTTTGAGCAAATCCTATGAACAACATGGTTGTAATCACTCACAGTTTTGAAATATAGTTGGCCACGGACAGGACAAGTGCCTTTTGTTTTTCATAGCGTTGCTTAAGAGGATTCCATAAATTTTGTGGGTTTTCTTATAACAAGTATTCAACCTTTAGGTCAGGATGAATATGGCTCCTAATGAGATATAGGGCCATGTAGACATGTTGATCATCAAATGGTGCAACACCCTCTTTGGGTGGTAACACGGCTCGATAAAGTCCTGGGGACAGAAGGCTAACTTTTACGTCCATAGCCCATGTGGGATAATTGTGGCCATCTAGAGCAAGTAAATCAAACTCTTTGACGGTCATTAATCCTACACGAGGCAAATCATTGCAACATTTTAAGTTATTAAAATGTTGTGGTGTGTTGTAATTATTGGATGCAAATAGAGACAATGTAAATCTCATATTATTAATGGTGTAAAGATCTCATGTGCATAGTAAAATAAGAAGGTCGTCACGGTGAAGGTGTAGACCTCAAATTGGGCATAGTGTGTGTTAAAAGTAGATGCCAAGTAATTATGCAAGTTGTATGGACATGTCTTAAGGTAGTCATCAGGATTGATGTAGACCTTAGTTAATTCACAAACGAATTAGGTACGCACGTTGAGGATAGTCACTAAGTTGTGGATTTAGTGTAGATCCCACAGTAACAACTATGGTGCTACCTTGTGTATGGCAAATAGGAATACAAATTAATGGTAGTCATCTTTGTGAAAAGATGTAGACCATATGCTCTAATTCATGATGTTGGGTACGCACTTTGTTGACGGTCCTTAATGCTCACATTTAACCATCAACTAATCATGGAAAAGGATCTAAATGCAACCAACACCTAGACTTAGGGTTTTATCTGATAGAATTCCACGAGTTTTGGTGTTTGTCTATTTCTGCAGGGGGTTATCAGGAAATACGGAAGAAAGGCCCACACGTCGGGATTACATAGAGATATTAACATGCCGCACAATTTTCTATCATCTAGAAGACTCCAGAAGCCACGGGATCGAAGCGGAGGCCGAGAGGACTCAGGGACAGGGTGCCCGCCCTTACATAGAGTCCAATCAGGACTCTCTTTCGGGATATTGCTCCACCGACCTAAAGGATCAAGGATAACCGTTCAATCAATGTCGGTTTGATCCAATGGCCTAGATTCACTTGAAGGGACTATAAAACCAGACCCCCTGGCCCCTGGAGATCATACCTCTTCTACAGAATCAAAGCTAGGGTTTCAATTCTTCATCCAAGTAGAGAGGATCCCTCTAGTTCTTCTAGTTCTACCTCTAGTTCATCTAGATCTAGTTCTAGTTCATCTAGTTCTAGTTCTAGTTCCTCTGGTTCTAGTTCTAGTTAGTTCTAGTTGTAATCTAGAAAACAGGGAGAGAGAAGAGGAGAGCGGAGGAGGAGCCAGATCTGTCGGATCTTCCTCAACATTATACTTTTGCAGCATCAGGTTCGTTCTTCATCATTCTCCAGGTTCTTCAATTCATAATTCCTGAGTTCTCTAATTACTTTTATTTACATTCAAGTTATTTATTGGTTTCCTGCTTGCATCAAGTGCTCTAGTCTTTATAACGCTAGAGTAGTAATTAATAGATTAGACGTGGTGTTTAGTCTTACAATTACCTGGAATTGCACCCAATCCTGCGGATTGTTGTGGTAGCCTTAGGGTAGTGACAGCCCTAACGGTCGACGTATTCCACCTCGTTCGGATCGGTGTTTGTAGGACCGTAGTCAGACCTTCCTAGCCCCCTTCTCATCTCTTTCTGTGGTTAGTGCTCTGATGTCCCGATATAAATAAATAATCTTTGAAGTAATTCTTGATTCTTAGATCAACTAGAGAACTCTCAGGAAACTTCCTCTCTTCCCACCAAAAACAATTATATAGTTATCCTTAGGCGATCTTGATTTTCTTAATTAGTACACTCACGTTCCCTGTGGAAAATCGATACTCTGGAATACTCCCGGGTGAAGGCTACATCGGTATCCGTGCGCTTGCGGATTTTTCTGTTTGCGTTTAAAATACCCAACACACGTTGAGGTTAGTCACCAAGTATTTACTTAGTATAGATCCTGCTTTGGTGCTACCTTGTGTATTGTAACAGAACCGTCCAATTTATAAGAATTCAAGTGAATTAGCGACCACGAGAGCAGTCAAGCCAATGGACTTGAACCCATATAAACCTGGTAGTCCGACGAAACCTCAAAAGATCTCGATTCAACCAACATACAACCAAGATCATACATGATCAAGCATCGCCATCACAGATTACATACATTCATCACAGGACATAGTTTTAAAACACATCAGACTTCAAATAAAGTTATTAGAAACCAGTTCAGTAGCGGAAGCAAAGTAGTTTTAAACAACACATACACTTAGTTCAATTACATGCCAGTTCTATAGTCAACCCAACAAAAGCACAACCGAAGATAATAGAAGTGATCATGCCCATGATCTACTCATCGTCCGCAGCCGAATGAGGACAGTTAGCACAGTAGCCGTGATAAACGACATCATCTAGAACAAGGGTAAATAAAACCCTGAGTACGAGAATTAATGAGCATGGAATTTATTTCATAGCCACTTCATTTACTCCATGCTCATATGCAACACCTTCCCAATCCATTGGTTTTTCCAACATCACCACATTCGAGATCTCCAACCCCCTCATCCTTTCTATTTATAAAAACTTTAAAAGGGCGGATGTCGATGCATATGTCTATATTAAATATTGCAGATCTCGTTGAGTTGATCTTGATATAGGTCAGCATTGGAGGGGAAACCACTTCGCCGACATAAATTGATGGTTTCCCAAGGACAAGCTTAGTGTCCTAAAACAAGCACTGATCAGATTGTAACATGAGCTTTTAATTATCTGCAACATTACCTTGTGTGTTGAGCATATAAGGATAATTGTAAAAATATTCCTTCGGGTATTCTTGTCACTAACCTTTCGAGGATTGGAGCAAGAAGATCGGATGAATGACAAGCACAAGGTATGTCCAACCAATCATCATGCAACATTAAATTAAATTCATCCAATCTTGAATTTTGCAAAATTCAAGCTTGGGGGAGTACTTTACATAAAAACATCCTTTGCCATGTTGCTATGTTGGTTGCCCCTACCTTTGAGACATGCTCAAATTGTTAAATACTAATCACACTACTTCATCTCCACTTGAGTAGATCTCTATAAATGCTCTCATGCTACTTTTATTTGCTTTAGTATATGTCTAGGTTTGGAGTAGTTTCATTTATCTCTTAATTAAGCATGGTGCTTAGTTTAGGAATGATGATCTTACTTCCAAAGGATTTTAAATTAAGTATGGTGCTTAGGTTAAAATGCCCTCCTAAATCAAATTAGACAACGTGTTTAGGTTGATTTTTGAGCCGATAGTATGCTATAGTAGATATTGGATATTTTGTTGGACTAACCCCCACAGAAAAACTTTCAATATTGACCTGGGAAGTCCTGAGATAAACACACATTGGAGATAAAGAGAGAGACACATGAAGTTTAACAATTTACTCAAGGAAGGCATAGCTCATAAGAGATAATCCATGGAGGGTGCCACAAACACGATGCACAACCACTAAGAAAGGAAAGCTTCCACAAGGTACACTTTGAGCAAAATATGAAGGACTTTTACAACTCCCAGACTCCACCAAGTGAAGAACCTAGATCTATGAGCACAAACACACTGGAGATACTGGACACTCAGGCAATCACTGCCCTGAGATGCTTGAGGACATAACTACTGGAGTAACCCCATTGTGGAAGTAGTTACTGACCTTCTGCCAGTCAAGAGAGGCGATCCAGGACGCCCCGTCATCCCGATCTCCATCGGCATGGTGGACTTCCCAGAAGCACTCTGTGACTTTGGCTCCAGCGTCAACATTATGCCCAGGGTACTCTATGAAAAATTCTTTACACATCCTTTATTAGAAACAACCATGTGTTTGCAGCTTGCAGAGCGTACGCTAAGTTTCCCAAATGGAATATTGAAGAACCTCTACGTCTGAGTTGGTACCTTGTATGCCCAGCAGACTTCTTGGTAATAGAGACTGATACTGATGAGAGGGCACCCATCATCCTAGGGAGGCCATTCCTGAACACCTCGGGAGCTGTCATCTACGCTAGTGCTGCTAAAATCCATTTCTACATCAAGGGGAGGAAGGAGACGTTTTCCTTCAAGAACAAGACTACACAAATCTCAGAGCAATCCCGACATGAACCAAGGAAGAGGAACAACAGGAGGAATAGAAACAAGCAAATGTGGACTGAGTCAGCTAAGATGGTCACTGCAGCTCAAGAAGGTCAAGATCGTCAACTCAAGTCGCCTTTCTTGATCAAGAAGGACGACCCTGGTGTTCCAAGCATCAAGTGCACAATCAACGCATATTCTTTTTAGAAGACACTCTACGACACTAGATCTAACGTCAACATAATGGCCGCAGTCACTTATCAGCTCTTGTTCGGAACCATGCCCGTGAAACCAACATACATTCAGCTCCAGATGGCAGATCAGACATTTCGAGAAGTTAAAGGAACAGTAACTGATGTCCCAGTCAAAATAGACGATCATTTTGTCTACACAGACTTTCAGGTTATTGATATGGGAGAAGACGAATACGATCCACCATCATACTTGGAAGACCGTTCCTCAGCACCGTTAAAGCAATCATCTACATTGGAACAAGAGAAGTCCATATGCACTTCCCCTCAGAGAAGGTACGTCGTTATTTTACTGACCCTAACTACATCTTTGAAGAATCTAAGCAGGTAAGAAAACGACGCAACCGCAACCAGAGGAGGCAAATCATCAAGGACGGATGGGCAGACGACGAAGGAGAAGTTGTAAGGTCAGAAGACGTAGAGTTTAAACAGAATTATCCAGAGGAGACCGTAGCACCGAGTCAGGTGTGGAAAGAGAAGATAACCATACATGAAGAGGAGGCGCCGCCGGAAGTACAGACTACGCCACCCAACGAATTCCAGGACAACTAGAAAACGGAGAGTCCCGTTCGGAGGACTTAAAAACACCGAACGCCTTGCCAAGAGGTAAACTTGGTAGTTATCTTTTTCCTTTCAATTATTTCGAATAGTTTACTTAGTTAATTATGTTCATGCTATCCTAAATAGAAAATAAAAATGTTGAAAAATAGTAAGCCCCATGTGAGTAGACGAGTGGCATAAAACCCATATGTACATTCACTGTGGTGGCATAAAAATAAAATAAATATTTCTTTTCTGCTTTATGAAACGAAAATATAAAAATAGAGAGTAATAATTATTAAGGAGTCTCAACATGATAAAGGCTAGATATTTATGCTAACACTTAATCAGTTCCACAAGCTTTGTTGTCTATTTGACCTCCACAAAATTTAAGGATCAAGAAGACTAGCAGACGGAGGACATTCTAATCGCTGTTAGAATGCTGCTGACTTTCAAATACACCTCTGCCACCTGCTAGCTACATCAAGGGAAATTACGTCAAAATTCAGCTTGGGGGAGAGCACCCCCATTTATCCAGATAAGTATTTCTATCTATCTATCTTTATACTTATACATATTAAAATATAACTATGAAAAACCAAATAAAGATTTTGTGCTTATATATATATCTTTTGCTTTGTGTGTTTAATAAATAAATAAGTGGCTACGCTAATCTGTATCTAAATAAAACTCTAGCATAGATATGATGAATAGTTGCTCTACCTAATTTGCAAATTTTAAGTTCTCTCTCAAGTTTAGATATAACTGTTATAATTTAAAGCTTGCTCTAGACCTAAACTTGTGGGATGAAAACTTAATCTGAAGTCTAAGTTGTTAACAGATATGATATGGGAAGGTTGAGCTGTTGTTTATCTGTTCCTAGAGATGTTAGAATTCTGGAGAATTTTATCTTTGAAAATCTTTAAAATGTTGCATGATGAGTTCCTGCATGATGAGAGTTTTAAATTCCTACCACAGCCATATATACATGCTTGCTAAACTTTGAGCCACACATTTACTTTACTGCTTATGAGCATTGAGTGTGGTCAAGCTGTGTAGACCCTTAGGAACTTGTCATGTGGTTAAATCAAGATTCACTTGCACGTTCACTCACACATGCTGCTTCTACTACGGAAGTATGCATCCACATATATCCATCCATTTCCATCTCCAGAACCACCCAAATATATTCTACTCCTAATCCGGGAGAGAATAACCAAAAACATTCTCCTATTCCTGTTTTTCCCTGTGAAATAAATGCTCAAGATATTTTGGTTACTACCACTTGCTACATTATTCTAGGAGGATGAGTGCTCTGAAAAAAAGGTGAATACGAGGAAATAAAAAGGGGCAAGTGCCCGGAACCTCGAAAGAAAAGAAAAAAGTGAGACGAGAGGTAAAAATGGACAAGTGTCCGACAGTAGAATTAGGGTTACAAGATACTCACCTAAGAGAAAAGAAAAAGAAAATATAGAGCATCAAATTCTCCCCAAAAGTTTCAAAAGAGCAAGGAAGGTATGTACACCCCAAAAGAGGAAAAGTAGAATTAGACTTTCACCATTGTTATCACCATCATCACCATACACCATTCATTCGCCACACATGCACATCTTGATTTAACTTATTGACTTGTTCTTCTGGATCCATGGTTTGACTATGCAATAAATGTCTTGTAAGTTTGTATTAGTTGTCTCCCACCTATGAGCTCCAGATATCAAAACCTTATTAGAGTAGGGTGAGAGAGAAGGCAATGCCACTATGCCTCATACCAAAAATACTACATACTTTGAGAGAAGGCATATACCATTACTGCCTTGGTAAGGATCCAGAAATACCACAAAAGAGAGACTAGAGAGAGTCATACAAGGAATCTCTGAGTTTTATTTGAAAATCTGCAAAAACTCCAGAGCTATAGTTAATCGAAGAACAAGAGACATGGCGCTTGACTAGACCGTTCTATCTTTTAAGTACTCAAGACAGAAGTGACGGTTACAAGTCCCATGGTGAAAGGTAAAATGAGTAAGTTTTAAATCTTAACAGTTTACCCTAACCCAGAGATGAGATCTTGTTTGAACGAATGTGTATTTTTAAGGCATAAAACCACTGCAGAAACTCTTGAGTCCATCTTTGCTTAGGGACGAGCAAATGTTAAACTTGGGGGAGCTTGTTGACGGTCCTTAATGCTCACATTTAACCATCAACTAATAAGGGAAAAGGATCTAAATGCAACCAACACCTAGACTTAGGGTTTTATCTGACAGAATTCCACGAGTTTTGGTGTTTGTCTATTTCTGTAGGGGGTTATCAGGAAATACGGAAGAAAGGCCCACACGTTAGGATTACATAGAGATATTAACATGCCGCACAATTTTCTATCATCTAGAAGACTCCAAAAGCCACGGGACCGAAGCGGAGGCCGAGAGGACTCAGGGACAGCGCGCCCGCCCTCCTCTCTTGGGCGCCCGCCCTCACATAGAGTGCAATCAGGACTCTCTTTTGGGATATTGCTCCACCGACCTAAAGGATCAAGGATAACCATTCAATCAATGTCGGTTTGATCCAACGGCTCAGATTCACTTGAAGGGACTATAAAACCAGACCCCCTGGCCCCTGGAGATCATACCTCTTCTACAGAATCAAAGCTAGGGTTTCAATTCTTCATCCAAGTAGAGAGGGTCCCTCTAGTTCTTCTAGTTCTACCTCTAGTTCATCTAGATCTAGTTCTAGTTCATCTAGTTCTAGTTCTAGTTAGTTCTAGTTGTAATCTAGAAAATAGGGAGAGAGAAGAGGAGAGCGGAGGAGCCGGATCTGTCGGATCTTCCTCAACATTATACTTTTGCAGCATCTGGTTCCTTCTTCATCGTTCTCCAGGTTCTTCAATTCATAATTCCTGAGTTCTCTAATTACTTTTATTTACATTCAAGTTATTTATTGGATTCCCGCTTGCATCAAGTGCTCTAGTCTTCATAACGCTATAGTAGTAATTAATAGATTAGACGTGGTGTTTAGTCTTGCAATTACCTAGAATTGCACCCAATCCTGCGGATTGTTGTGGTAGCCTTAGGGTAGTGACAGCCCTAACGGTCGACGTATTCCACCTCGTTCGGATCGGTGTTTGTAGGACCGTAGTCAGACCTTCCTAGCCCCCTTCTCATCTCTTTCCGTGGTTAGTGCTCTGATGTCCCGATATAAATAATCTTTGAAGTAATTCTTGATTCTTAGATCAACTAGAGAACTCTCAGGAAACTTCCTCTCTTCCCACCAAAAACAATTATATAGTTATCCTTGGGTGATCTTGATTCTTAATTAGTACACTCACGTTCCCTGTGGAAAATCGATACTCTGGAATACTCCCGGGTGAAGACTACATCGGTATCCGTGCGCTTGCGGATTTTTCTATTTGCATTTAAAATACCCAACACACGTTGAGGATAGTCACCAAGTATTTACTTAGTATAGATCCTGCTGTGGTGCTACCTTGTGTATTGTAACAGAACCGTCCAATTTATAAGAATTTAAGTGAATTAGCGACCACGAGAGCAGTCAAGCCAATGGACTTGAATCCATATAAACCTAGTAGTCCGACGAAACCTCAAAAGACCTCGATTCAACCAACATACATCCAAGATCGTACATGATCAAGCATCGCCATCACAGATTACATACATTCATCACACAACATAGTTTTACAACACATCGGAGTTCAAATAAAGTTATTAGAAACCAGTTCAGTAGCGGAAGCAAAGTAGTTTTAAACAACGCATACACTTAGTTTAATTACATGCCAGTTCCATAGTCAACCCAACAAAAGCACAACCGAAGATAACAGAAGTGATCATGCCCATGATCTACTCATCGTCCGCAGCCGGATGATGACAGTTAGCACAGTAGCCATGATAAGCGACATCATCTACAAAAAGGGTAAATAAAACCCTGAGTACGAGAATGTACTCAGCTAGACTTACCCGTCATAAACCAGAAATAAGTGACACCAAGGAGTATGCCAGGCTGATATTTGTGGACTGGTTTCACTCACCTTTTGCATAAAAAGCTTTAGTTTTAAGTACACATTTATAACATTTTCAGCAGAAAGTTAATTACTTAGGTCAGCTATACACTAAATTAGCATCTGTTCTAAGCACGCACTTGAGTATTAAGCATCACAATAATAACCATATCCGGATTATCACATAGCTATCAACATTCTTAACTTAACCATCAAGTTTATTTAGTGGGTTCTACGTTGCCACTGCTCGAGTCAAGTTCTCACTATCCGGGAGAGACGACGATTCGAATCGATTCCTATCCAGCTGGAGGGGTATTCCTAGCACTCACCCAAGCATACCTCGCGAGGGCAGCTCGGATCACCTTTAGCACAACTCCGGATCAAGTCGCGGGTCCGTCCAGCGCTGCACCCCCAGGGATCGCCAATCTGCCAGGGCAGGACTCTAACCTGACACCTGGGCTTACGCCATTGACTCCCCGCACAACCTTGCTACCATCCGGGGTACGCACTCATACAGAACGGGGTATCCGGCCTGAGTTGCACTCATAGGCTTCGCGGTCGGAACGACTTATCCGGCCAACTAAGTGTTAGGCATGCGTTCAACATGACACGAGGACGTACAGCGAATCGGTCCTTAACCGACACAGACGGGGATAGATTCACACCCAAGACCTCCATGTCTTGTTGCTGCACTATCGTCATCCTGTCCGGTCTCAATTCATTATTAGTCGATGGTTATTTCCACGATAGCAAATATAGCCAACCGTGATCAAGTATCCACCTATCTCTCGCAGGTGACAGGCAATCACCCGGCTTCTACCGAGCTAAGCATGGCTAAGCATCATTTCGATCATGGAGCTACTTAGGTAAGTTATGAGGTGGACAAGGTAGTCATTATGCAGCAAGGGTGTCATATCAACGCCTAACACTTAATGCAACAATACATAACCATAGTTATTTGACAGCTGGACATGATAGCAAAAATAGTACGAGGCTTATAATGCTCCGGGGCATGCCTTCGATGTAGGTAGAAGGACGGTGGTCAGGGCACTCTGGTAGCTCCTCCTCCTCCTCAGCTCCTTGAGGTGGCTCCCCCTGCAGTTCCTCCGGCTCGGGTGGTGCGAACTCCAAAACCGTCACGCCCTTGGGTACACCTAAGTATGCATGACATGGTGATAAATATAGAGAATGCACATATGATGCATGGTGCTATGATGACCAACCAAAGGAACATAAAACATGGTGCAAACATGAGCATATGCTTCTAATATTAAGAAGATCACGAACAACAAGTAAGTGCATACTTCATGTCTGGCTGAGAGCTAAATAGACAAGTTACTCAACCTTAGCTATTCACACTCACCAACTGGTGTCAAGGACAGATTAGCTAGTCACCAGTTTTAGCTATAACTCAGGCACCAGTTGTCCAAACAAAGCAAGTAGATACTTTCTGGAAAGCTTAACTAATTGTCTACAATTCACTTTTAGACATCCCAGAAGGATTCCCACTCGAAATAGGTTGAAACAGGCAAAGTTTTCTGGCTGTCCTGCAAAATCCAGAGAGCAAGCACTTCGCAGCAGCTTCTTGTAACAATCACAACTCTTAAACTACTCAGTCAAATGTCATGAAATTTGGGCACAAGGTAGATAAGTAAGTTAGTTACAAGTTTGTTATAGAAAAGTTTTCCAGAAAACTTAATCTTCAGGCAGTTCTTAAACTATTGCTATCAGCTACCCAGAATATGCTCTAAGAAAGACATAATTAGCAAAATAATATTTTAACACATACTAAGAATGTAACATTGGTTCAAACCAAATGCACCGATAGATAGAACATGTCTAAGAAACACCATAAAACATCATGGCAAGGTTTAAACTCATTTCTATTATCCCCTTTTCCATTTATTTGATTATTAGGATGATTTAATGAGCATATAACACAAGTGCTCCAAAAATTCTAATCACATTACAGCAAGCCAATTATACTACCACCAGTTCACTGTAAAATTTTCAGGGCTCTTGCACATGCAGATTGTGAGATACAAAAATGACAAGCTAACAATGGCATTAAAGGCATAAATGTGAAACCCTATCAAAAAGTGTCAAACAACAGATTTCAGATTTTTCTTAGCTTTGTTTACACATGATTGCATCACTCAGCAAGTTTCATCATAAAAGGAGTCATAATCTATTTACTACAAATACCACTAGAAACTCCTATTTAAATAAGAAATAATTATAACTTCACCAACAGTCATCCAAAAATCATGATAAATTTATCAGAGCCTATTTATGTCATAAGTAACAATATCCTAAATTTGCATGACCATAGGACTCATAGATCTCAAGATATAATTACCTCCTATTTAACCCAAGATTAAATCATATCTATTCATTTCTGCAAAAACATGGCATGTTTTATGTTTGTAATAAAAACTAAGCTAACACAAGAACCTAACAAAATTGGAATCACTTCATTTGGATCTGTCTAGCTCAAGTTATGAAATTTACAAAAACAACACAGGATCTGCAAAACAGTGAACCAGAGGGGAGAGAGACAGTGGCTGACAGGTGGGGTCTGCTGACAGACGGAACCCACGCGACAGAGAGACAGAGACAGGGAGAGCTCATCGCCGGCGAAACTCGATGAGGCTAGGTCTCGGTCGAATCCAAGGGCACCATCGTGACCCTCTCACCAAGGCGGACCTGCCGAGGTGCGAAACCCTAACTCTACCGAGCTCTAGGGGGCTCGCCGTCGTGAATGGTGGCTCGGCGGCGCTGCGGGCGGTACGCCGGCGTGCTCAGCCGATGCCGTCCCGGTTGAGGTTCACGCCGAGCATCAGTGAGTCAAGGGGAAGCTCTAGGAACAAAAATGAGAAGGAATGGTTGATCAGGGAGGTCTAGCCATGTCGCCGGTGAGCTCGGGCGGAATTCCGGCGAGGAAGAACAGCTCGGAGCTTGGCAATGCCGCCTTACCCGCGCTCGACAGTGGCCAAGGAGGTTACGCCAAGGTAGAGGAGGCTTTGGCGAGGCTTTTGGCTGGCTGGCTTGGCCGGAGACAGAGAGGAGAGCTCGGGCGAAGCGGCCGATTCGCGGTGGAGCTCGCCGAGGACGAAGTGGAGAAGAGAGAGAGCGCCGGGGAGGGAAATGGGGACGGCTGGCGCTCGGTGTGGTGCCGTGGTGTCCAAGAGGATGTGCTGGAGCTGATAGGAGGGGCCATCGACGGCGTATGGTCGACAGCTGGCCGGACACGCGGCGGTGGACGGCGACTAACGAAACTGAATCGCGTGATTCAGTCGCCGTCGGCAGTGTCTGAATCCCAAAGTTCACCGATGTTTTACTCTTGATCCACTTGACGGTTTTGGCTCAGATTTATTCCATTGGGCAGAGCTACATGAGATCTACAAGTTTTCTTAAAGGATCAAGGTCTAACTCGGCCTGGATTTCAAACTATAGAGCTCTCAAGTACCCTATATCGAAACTGCCGATTCCAGACTTAGCCAAATTCGGCTAAGTGTGGAAACAGCACTGATTTCTGGCTTGTGGGCCACTTTTGATCAGGTTCCATGCATTTTCATAAAAAGTCATCAACACAACTTTTGTAGCTTATGAAATTTACTACAACTTTGCTTTAGATGTCATTTACATGCAAGGCATCTATCACTACTTTCATAAAAGATTTTTGAAAAGAGGTCTAGGGGTCAACTAGGTCAATTCTAGGGTTAACCGTGACTTAGGGGTATTCTTGGGTGAAACCTCCAACACAAACTTTGTTCAAGATGATATTATAAACATGATTAAAGTATTTTGGAATACAATGTGCACTTATATGCATTGGTACCCCATGACTATCACACATAGCAAGTCACACAAGCAATTCAATCACATAGTGCATACACCAAATGACATGTGATCATGGTATGATGCTCATGAGTAATCATGATGATGCTTATGTTGATGCAATGCTCATGGTTAACATGCAAGCTAACACTAGGAGTGTTACAGCCCTCCCCCCTTACAAAAATCTTGTCCCGAGATTTGAAAGACGTACCATTTTTCATAGAATGAGGGGTAAGTTACATGAAAGACGTACCAACAATCTCTAGAGTTTTTGATTCTTTTCCTCCTTCTAGGAAGAAACGGCCATCAACTTCGTCGTCCCTGAGGTCAACTCAACACCCCCTCTCTTCCTTTCATCATACTCTTGTTGTACTCCTATTCCTTTGCGAATCTATTTACTGAGTACATTTTTTTCTTTCTTTGTTTCTTTCCTGTTCTTTCAACCTCAAAACCCTTTAGGAATTGGCTAATAAGATTGTGATTCCTACCAATCAACCTCACTTCCAGTGCCTTGGTCCATTGGGAAATCTAGATCCTACCGATCTGATAAACACAGAGACAAATAGAATTCCCTTTAGAGCTGAGAATTTCTCCTTAGATCTGTGGAAAGACGCTTTCCGTTCCTGGCCCAGTCCGACCAAGGGATGGAAAGATTGGTTCTTGAGAATCGACAACTCAAATGAAGTCCAATGGGGCGAGTGGAAATTAGACCAATGCATTAGGCTATCCATTGCCGATATGGAGAGGAATGAGTCGCTGTTGATAGCCGCTTCATACTTTTGGTCAGACACTCTTAATGCGTTTGTATTTGGACATGGCCCTGCTTCTCCTACTCTTGCCGATGTGCTCATGCTCACCGGTTTAGATATATCAACTGCCGATAATAGTCATCTGTTTGATAGTAAGCCTAGCTCTAAGGTGGAAACTTGCAACATTGGCGGTTGGTTTGGGTACATTCAGAAGTACCGAACAATAGGATCAGTTGGGGATAGGGAACACACCATTTTTCTGAATATGTGGCTAGATAAATTCGTATTTGCGGCCGATCGGTAGGACCAACTTCTGTTTATCTATCGGCAGCAGAAAAATTAGCCAGCGGTGGTCGTTTTCCCCTCGGCCGATACTTGTTCGGCTCTGTTTATCATCTTCTTCATCAAGTAGCCGAGAAGCTTTTGCTAGTCCAATCCATCGGCAACTTAGGAGGACCTTGGTGGTTCATCAATATGTGGCTCAGTGTTCATATGCATAAGCGCCTTGGATTCAACCTCTTTGCACAGCGCTTTCCCAGGGACATAGCCGAAGATTATGAATTGGATGACGAAGAATCGGCAACTCGCTCCCCTTTGAACTATGGTGAAGCCGCCATAGTCTTACCTGGTACTGGTGGCAATGAAGACTAGGTCAGCCGATTCTTCCAGACTCTCTATGAGGGTCTGGATAAAGACTAGCGGGCATGGATGCCTTATGAGGATCCAGAAACTAGATTCCCGCTCACTTTCCACCCCTTTGATGATGCCCTCAACAAGGACCATGATCTGATGATGGCTATTATCACCCCGAGAGCTATAATAGTGAATTTCTTTGGCAGTGCGAAAACCTCCAACCTCACCTATGAGTTCTACAATCCATCGGCATTGGCTCGTCAACTGGCTTTTGGGCAGCTGCCGATTGGACTGAGTTATGCCGATGTGGTGAAACCAAGGGAAACCATAACTAGCGGTCTTGAATGGATTAGGATAGCCCAACTCCCACCAAATGCCGATACGTCAGGCATCAATCTATTGGCCTGGATCCCAGCTCTTTTCATTACTCAAGCATACAAACAGTGGTGGGAGGAGTGGAAAGAGCATCTGTTCTGCACATCGGCTCTCACATACCGTGGTATGATCGACCCCAAGTATAAAGTGCCTGAACACACTGTAAGTCTTTAACCGATGCTTCAATCCTTCTATTACTTTTATCCTTATTGGTAACTCACTTTCTCCCTTTTGAACAGGTTGACGACACACCACCAACCGTCAGTAGGAGTGGTAAGCCGATCGAGCTCCTTCCATCGGGCCTAATTTCTCTGATCGGCAACAATGCACCAAGCCTGGCAGCCCTAATGCACCGGAATGTGCGTTTCAAGAAGATAACCACTAGGCGATCAGAGATATCCCCAACGGTTGCCGCTGCTACCTTGGCACAAGCCTTCAAGGTAAATTTTTGATTTCCTCAGTTCATACCGTTTCCATTTTATACTCACATAATTTTTTTCAGGATACATCGGCTGCTATGGGAACCTCATCGGTAACTTTATCCCTTTAACAAGATTTTTATCAACATTTTCCACATTTAGACTCATGAAACCTTGCTTATTGTAACAGCAAACAGGTAAATCAGCACATACCAGAAGTACCAAGAAAAGTGCCAATGCCCCCAGTCCAGCCAAGTCAAGAGAAAAGGCCCCAAGAGCACCAAATCGCAAGCAAAATGTCAGAAGATAGCACCGCCTCCTCCTCCTCATCCAGTGTCACTGATTCATGTGGAATCGTCCCCTTCTTCACCAGAAGCCCAGACTCATCAAGCACCAACTCCACCTCGATCAGCACCTCAGCCTCAAGAAACGCTAGCCGATGTACTTGAGCAGACTGCCGATCCGGTCGATCCAATCATACCATCGGTAGTTTCTTCAGAACAGACAAGCACTGTACCCCCTCAAGGTAAAGTACTGTGCACAACATTATCACTGATGGATTTATTTCTTCAAATTACAATCAACCTTATTATTTTTTCAGTTGACATTGTTCCATCGACAACTCCAGCCGATCAACCCGTGGTACCATCGGCATCAACTAGCCAGAGGCGAGAAATAGCTCTGAAACAAGTAAGTTATTTGATTTCCATCCCTTATATCACTAAGACTTGATCATCAAATAACTTATCTTATTTTTCTTTTCAAGAACAAGACTCCCCGGATAGCTTATTCTCCTTCGCCATCAAGATTTCTGATGGTGAGGGCGAGGAAGCAAGCTCCTCCCAAGCAATAGGAATCTCATCGGCAGAGCCAAATTGGAAGACCTGCTGACCCTGCTACACCAAGACACTGCTCAATTGGTTGATGATTCTGATCTAGCCAAAGCTTTGTTCAAGGATCTTCGTGGTCAAATTCCAGCCGATGCTGAAGAGATCCTCTTCCAGGCTGCACACTTGGAGAGTCGCCAACTTCAATATCAAAAGGCTACCCAGCGTCTTGCCGATAGAGCCACTCATGCCCAACTTTCAGAAGAGGTAATGCAAATGAAGCGCCTCGCCGATGAGAAGCATAAAAGCATCGGCATCCTGCAGTCCTCAGGAGATGAACTGAAGCAAAAGATCTCCACTCTATCGGCTAAAAGGGAGGCTTTGCTGGCTGAGCTCAATCAAGTGGAAGAAGCTCTGTCCCAAGCTCAGCAAGAAGAAAACCAACTACCTGAGATGATCAAGACTCTTCAGCAGGAACGAAACATCAAGGCTCGCAAAGCGCTGCAGATGAAGAAGAAGCTGAAACCAGTGGAAGGTTCTGTCGATGAAGACATCCGGGAGATAGAGGAAGCCAATCAAATCTGCCTACGCGCCATATCGGCCATCCAAGCTCTACTGAATGTATGAGCTTTTCATCGGCAACTTGTCTTGTTCTCCTTTTAGAATCTTCTGATTATTTTGGTCTAGCCGATAGTATTGTTATTGGCATCTTTTAAAACATCATGCTCAGTCCTAGATATATCTTAATCCAGCCGATAGGAGTATTATCGGCACTCAAACTTTTATGCATCAACCCAAATGCTTGGGTAATACCTCTTTAATTATTTTCCATTTAATGCTCTAGGAAATTCAACTCCTTCGAGAGTTTCCAAAATATAAGCATTACCAGGAGCAGACCGATTTATCCGATAAGGACCTTCCCAATTAGGAGACGATTTTCCAACTTTGAACTTTTAGTCCCAATCAGTAAAATTAATTTCCATGCCAAATCTCCATCGGCAAACTCCTTAGATTTTACCTTTTTATCATACTGTTGATATTTGGGAACGCAATAAGGAATTGATCCGCAAGTGCACGGATATCGGTGAGCACTTCACCCGGGAAATTATCCAGAGTATCGTATTTATTTTTTTACCACTAGGAGAAAGAGTGCATCTGACTAACCGGTCTATTACTACTAACCTTTAGGCACAAAGAATGTCTTTCGATGGGAGTGATAAATAGAGAAGACTGCAACCGTAGTCTCCTTCTAACCTTGGTAAGGATGATCTACTGTTCTAATGGGGAGGCTAACGGAATCTAGACACCACAAAGGATATTCAACCCGCACCTAGAAACCCTATCCTTCCTGCTAACGAGATGTGATCTACAAAGGTAGCTCGGAATTGTCACATTCCTCACTACTACCACGGTCCAGCTAGTCAGGGAATATCTTTGAGTACCCCAGCCTAAACACCACGTTTACGCTAGCAATGATTACTCTAAACTCTACGCGAAGAGATTAAAGTAAACTCATAAACCATAAGAACAATAAAACAAGAACTTACTAGAATTTAGAAGTCGAATTACTGAAGAATCCTAGGAGCAAGCTTCGGGTTAGGAGAACTTGATCCCGCAGGTACAAGCTTGGAGTAGACACCGACAGGCCGGGCTTCCTCCACTCTTCACCTCCACTCTATCTCTCTCAATCTAGTAGAAACTAGAAGATCTATTTCTACCTTATATTGGTTGCTAAGCCTAAAAAGAAATATTAATTAGAGAAGAGGTTTTCCTTCGAGGGCACCCCTCAGTCTGTATGATAATTTCTTCATGTCTTCTCCAGGGGCCAGGGGGCCTTGCTTATATAGTCCTCCCCTTCTATGCGTTTTTGGGTCGATAGGTGAGGTGGTACTATGTTTTTCTTGATCCAATAGGTCGGTGGAATATCCCAAACGAAGAGAGTCCTGATCTGGCTCCAGCAGGGGGCGGGCGCCCAGGCTACCAGGGCGGGCGCCCTGGGCCTGGCCCAGTTTCGCCTCCGCTTCGGTCTCTTGGCTTCTGGAGTCTTCTAGATGATGTAAAATCGTGCGGTGCATTGATATCGCTATGTAATCCCGACATGTGGGCCTTTCTTCCTTATTTCCTGATAACCCTCTGCAGAAATAGATAAACAACAAAACTCGTGGAATTCTATCAGATCAAACCCTAATTCTAGGTGATGGTTGCATATTGGTCCTTTCTCTTGTTTATTTGATAATTAAAATTGATACTTAAGAACCGTCAACAAATACCCCCATACTTAGGCTTTTACTCGTCCTCGAGAAAAGGATGGTTAAGAACAATATCTGGGGTAATTATTTTAAAGCATTCTCTTTATAATTGCAGGGTGTTAAAAATCCACTGTGTACCATAGTCAGGAAGTATATGGTTAAGAGTAAAGATCCTTTTTTCTCAATCCTGTCACTTGGAGTTTTTGTATATTTTTTAAAGAAAGTTAGCATACCTTTTGATCCTCATAGGTTCTCTCAGATCACTCATTATCTTTTATATATATATATATCACTGAGGCTGTTTTATTTTGCAAAAATTCTCAAGCATTCTTACTTTGCATTTATTGCCTGATCAAAACGGGATCCGAGGAGGGGAATGTCATACTCTTAGATCAAAGACTTTGGAAATTAAAAACTTTGTCAACTCTTGCTGGCATATTGCTTATTAGAGGGACCATGGGCTATCATTTTTTTTTCAAGTGGATACCGAGGTACCCCTAATTCTACTGTCGGACACTTGTCCATTTTTTTTTCTGCGAGGTTGTCGAGCACTTGCTCCTTTTTCTTTCCTCGAAATATCTCTATTTTTGCATACTCCATGCCTCTAATGCAATAATACTTCGGAAGAGTGAATCTTACTGAAATAATGTCTTGATCTTGGGAGCATGATAAATCTCTCAACAAGGGTCTAACTCATTTTGAACAAACTCAATACAGAGCAGATAGCTTTTATAATCATAATTAATATTTTCAGTTTTATCAGGCATATAAAACACTGAGGATGGTAGCTAGAAATTTGAATATTTTGAAATAAATTCTCCAAGCAACAATGATATCAAGAATAAGAAACTCATACTCTATCATCACATATTCCAATTGACTTAAGTAACACAGGGTTTTAAAATGATTTTATAATAATTGCAAGTTTTCAGGAAATATCATAGATTGAGATTAATCATGATTAGAAATATTTTAATCCTTTTATTTTATCATGTCGGAAACAGTAGTCTGCATAATCCAAAATAAATGTATGTATAAAGTAAAGTGTGCAGAGTGTGTACCTGAGTGGTGGAGTGGTGTGTTTGGCATGTCGAGGGATCTCCCCCATACTTGTTTTCTGCTTTCTTACAAAAATAAAGTAGAGACACACAAGACATAATAATAATAATAATAATACTCTTTATTGATCTTGAGGCATTTATTACAAAAGACTGATAGCAAACTGATAATAATAGTAAACCTAAACCGAATTTAAAGATAACTAAGATGCATTGCCTCAAGGTCTAATCTAGATAACTTAACGGCGCTCTAATTCTTTGATCTTCTTGTTGGCACTGGCAAGATCCTGCCTAAGGCCTAGTATAATGGTGTTGTGGTTAGAGAGCTGCCTAGTGAGGGAATTAATCGAGGACTGGAGGTCTATGATAACTCTATCTAGCCTGCGAACTTCCTCATCAATATCCATTATAGTCTTGCGACGCTTGGGAGGTGTCTCAAAAGCATTGAGAGCGTGCTTCGGGGCTGCCTTTGGAGGGATGAAACGGACTTTGGCTGCTCTAATCCCTTCAAAGTAAGGCCTTTCCTCCTCCGTAGTGTAGTGAATACTGCTGATCTCGCCGCTTCGGTTGGTCTTGACTCCAACGACCCTCTCATTGGGTCTAGGTGGAAGGACCCTTGTGCCGATTGGCACCTTGATAGTGGTCTTCGTCTTGGATGATGATCCTTTGAGGAGTAGGGGTTGTGGTGGTGCGGTGAGAACTGGTTGAGCATGGTAAGATTGGGCAGAGCTACGTTGGCGTAATGGCATGGCTTCTAGCTGACGCTCTGTGTTGGCCGGTACGAGAGCACGGGCATCGGGGTCCTCCACAGGCTCCATGTTGTGGTTGAAGGGGACGACTTCCCAATCATCGTGGTACTTCTCGGCCATTGGAATAGTAAGGAACTAATAAAACTTTAGTTGAAGTAGAGCTAATCAAGCTCTAATTGAAGGAGAGCTAATCAAGCTCTAATTGAAGGAGAGAAAGCTTGGTGGCTTGGTGTTTGAAAACTGAGGTCAGGGGTCTGTTTATATATGGGTCAAAAGGATGCCTCTATGGGTTGTTCGGGTTGCTCCCGTCGACGTGCGTGTAAAACTTTCCATCTGAGGGATTATTCGGATCACCCTAAGTGCATTTTCCATAACAGAGAAAGTCGGGACCGAGGGGGAACAGGGGCTAGGCGCCCGCCCACTTGATCTGGGCGCCCGCCCTCTCTCTAGCCCCTCTGTGGGCCCACTTTTCCGAGCGCGTTTCTAGATGCGAAATTATTTAGAAAAATATATATATGACCCAAAACCATCAGACCAAAAGTGTCGGGCTCTAATTCTCCATGGGAAGGTAAAAATGGACTACGTCTATTTCTTCAAATTCCTCATTGGGCTCTAAAAATAATTTAAGACGTTGACCATTTACCTTGAATAACGTACCTTCGCTATTTTGAAGTGTGATAGCTCCGTGGGATGATGAATTGATTACCTTGAATGGTCCTTCCCATTTGCTCCGGAGTTTTCCATGCCCAAAAAGCTTCACCCTGGAATTAAAAAGTAATACCTTATCTCCGGGTGTGAACTCCTTCTTCTTGATTCTCTTGTCATGCCACCACTTGACTCTTTCTTTGTAGATCTTTGAATTGTGATATGCCTTCTCTCGCCATTCTTCTAATTCTGATAGTTGCATTCTTCTATAATCTCCCGCAACATCTAGGTCCATATTCCATCTCTTTATGGCCCAGTGTGCTTTGAATTCTAGTTCAACAGGTAGATGGCAAGTCTTCCCGTACACCAATTGGTATGGAGACATTCCAACTGGGGTCTTGTATGCTGTCCGGTATGCCCAGAGTGCATCGGGTAACTTGTCTTTCCATGCCGTTAGCATTTCATTTACTGTCTTCTGAAGAATATTCTTGATTTGTTTGTTGGAAGTCTCTGCTTGGCCACTTGTCTGAGGATGATAGGGGGTAGCGACGTTGTGACGGATTCCATGTCTTGATAGGTATTGCTTGAAGCGTTTGTCGATGAAGTGTGCTCCTCCATCACTTATCACTACTCTGGGGACTCCAAATCTTGGAAATATAATTTCTTCAAACATCCTCTTTGAACTGACGTTGTCTGCATGCTTGCAAGGTAATGCTTCTACCCACTTGGAGACATAATCAACTGCCACCAAGATGTACTCACACTTCTTTGATGGAGGAAATGGACCCATGTAGTCTATTCCCCAGACATCAAAGAGCTCAATCTGAAGGTTGTTGGTGAGTGGCATTGCATCCCTTGTATTTATGTTTCCGTGCCTTTGACATGGCCCACATCTTCTGATATATTACTTCGTGTCTTCATACATTGTAGGCCAGTAGAATCCACACTGCCAGATCTTTGAATGTGTACGGAATGCTCCATAGTGACCTCCATATGGTGATGAATGACATCTGTCGATGATCTTCCATCCTTCCTCAGTGGTCACACATCTCCTGAGTAAGCCGTCAGAGCATACTCAGAAGAGGTATGACTCATCCCATATATGTGAACGACTTTCTTGAATAAGCTTCTTCTTGTTTGCTCCTGGTGGTACATACCCTGAAACCATAAAATTAACAATATTTGCATACCAGGGGTCAGACCTGTTAATCCCGTAGAGCATGTCATCTCGGAGTGAATCATTGATGGGGGTTTCCTGTGGACTCTTAAAATACATTCTAGACAAGTGATCAGCAACAGAATTTTCTACTCCCTTTTTATCTTTTATTTCTAAGTCAAATTCTTGGAGTAATAAAATCCATCTAATCAGGCGAGGTTTAGCATCTTTTTTAGTGAGCAAATATTTTAATGCAGCATGATCAGTGTAAACAATTATTTTAGCTCCAACTAAATAAGATCTAAATTTATCAATGGCAATGACAACAGCCAGAAGCTCTTTTTCAGTGGTTGCATAGTTAAGTTGAGCTCCTGTCAAAGTTTTACTGGCATAAGCAATTGCATGATGCTTCTTATCTTTAGTTTGTCCCAATACTGCCCCCACAGCATAATCACTAGCATCACACATAATTTCAAAAGGCAACGACCAATCAGGGGGTTGAATGATTGGTGTAGAGATGAGTGCTTTCTTTAATAAATTGAAAGATGTTAGACATGCATCATAAAATTCGAAAGGAGCATCCTTGGCTAGCAAAAGACTAAGTGGTCTAGCAATAAATGAAAAATCTTTTATGAATCTACGATAAAAACCAGTATGGCCAAGAAAGCTTCGAATTCCTTTTATATTCACAGGTGGAGGTAGTTGTTCAATTACTTCAATTTTAGCTTTGTCTACCTCAATACCTCTTTCAGACACTAAGTGTCCCAGCACTATTCCTTCCCTAACCATAAAATGACATTTTTCCCAATTAAGGATTAAGTGCTTTTCTTCACATCTTTGCAAAACCTTGTCTAAGTTTTCAAGACAACTATCAAAAGTTTTTCCATAAACAGAGAAATCATCCATGAAAACTTCCATAATCTCTTCAATCATATCAGAAAATATAGACATCATGCATCTTTGAAAAGAAGCTGGTGCATTACATAACCCAAAAGACATTCTACGGTAAGCATAAGTTCCATAAGGACATGTAAAAGTGGTTTTGCTTTGATCATTGGGATGGATCGGGATTTGATGATATCCTGAGTATCCATCTAAGAAACAGAAGAACGAATGGTTTGCTAACCGCTCTAGCATCTCATCTATAAAAGGTAAAGGAAAGTGATCCTTTCTCGTGGCTTTGTTTAATTTTCTATAGTCTATGCACATCCGCCATCCTGTGACGGTGCGTTGCGGAATTAGCTCATTCTTTTCATTCATAATAACTGTCATGCCTCCCTTTTTGGGCACAACTTGTACTGGGCTTACCCACTCACTGTGCGGCACAGGATATATAATCCCTGCATGCAGCAACTTTACAACTTCCTTTTTAACTACCTCTCTCATAGTGTTGTTAAGTCTACGTTGGGGTTCTCGAGAGGGTGTAACAGATGGATCTGTTGGAATACGATGGGTACAAATCATAGGACTGATTCCTGTAAGATCTTGAAGTGAGTAGCCGAAAACTGAGTGATGTTTCTCAAGAATGGTCATTAATCGCAGAGTTTGATCCTGAGTGAGTTTATCGCTAATGATCACAGGGAACTCTGGATTATTGTTTAGGAAAGCATAGGTAAGACCGGGTGGTAAAGTTTTAAGCTCTATGGGAGGTCTAGGTGTTTCTGCAAACTCATCTAAGGGTTCAGGCTCGGAAGGTTTGTCTTCTTCTTTTGTGAAGAAAGGAGTTTCGTCTTCTAAGTCTGGTTCATCTAAAAGCTCTAGAGATGCAGCCTTTACTTCCTCCATAGGATCAGGCAAAAGATATGACTCGGCCTTATTATTTAAGGAGTGTGAAATTATTATTGGGAATTTAAAAGTTTTTCCAAAAGAAATGTGTAGCTTTCCAGTATGACCTTCATAAAGGAGTCTTCTAAAAGGTTGTCCTATCAACAGGTCGAAGTCCCATGTATCAAAGATATAGAAGTTCAAATGAACCATGGAGCCTTCTACCGTAAGAGGTAGGATATTAATAATTCCAAGACTGGGGACTAATCGTCCCGAAGATTCCTTTATGACCTTTGTTGTGGGGGTTAAGACAAGATTTTTAAATAGTTTAAGTGCAAAGGATTCAAACATAATGTTGATCCCCATAATAGGATTATAAAGAGCATTAAATCGATCAGAATTATAAGCACAGCGTATAGTTATAGAGGGTGTGTCCAAACGGATCACATCAGAGGAAAGCTCTGATTCCTCCAACCATTCGCTACTCATTACTGAGATAAGCTCTCTCAATTGATATTCACTTGGTAAATAAATGCTAAACTGGCCGTTTTGGGGTTTGTCAATAGAATGGTAGTTTGAAATATTTCCAAAATCGGCAAAAAGATCGGATTCTATATCCAGCATGAAGTCCGGTAGTGGAATTTCTTCCTCTTGTGGCTCAGAACTTGGGATAGCTAAAGTAGATGAAGAATTTGGCAGAGTGTCTACTTCGGCTTCGTAGGTTTCATCATGAAGGGTATTATCCATCTCAGCTTCTAGGATTCTATCTAGGATCACTCTTGCTTCATCAGCAGGGATGCGAAAGAAAGAACCTCTAGACATTGTGTGAAGCATTTGTTTGTGATTTTTCTGAAGACCTCGAAAAAAGAGAAATAAAAGAACAGGGTCTTCAAGATTAAGGTTTGGACCAAATTCTAAAAGATCAGAAAAACGTTTCCAGGATTTTCCCAAAGTTTCATTATCTTTTTGTTTAAAAGATAGGACTTCGAGTCTAAGGTCGGCTATACGGTCAAGGGAATAGAAATCTAGACAAAAGTTGGCTCGTAAAACTCCCCATTCACCTTGTTGTTGGCTTACCTTCTGACTGTACCATTGTCTAGCTTCTCCCCTTAGAGAAAAAGGAAAAAGCTTCCAACGTAATGTCTTATCAGAAATGCCTTCAATGCGAAGACAATCACATGTTTGCTCAGAATCTCTAATATGAAGGTAAGGGTTTTCGTCTTCCTTTCCCGAAAAAGATAGGTTTTGAATCATGGCAATCAACCTAGAACTTAACTTATACTGGGATGTTTGGATAGGCTGTGATGATTCCCATGGTAAAAGGTAAGTTGCTAAAGGGATTGCAGACTCATGGATCGATTTAGAATTTTGGTTTTCCATAAGGTAAGAGTAAAGAAAATAAGTAAAGAATATAAAAGATAAGAAAAGATAAAAGTATAGATACAAGCTAATAGTAAGACACAGGTTATCTCAACAACCGTCTTTCTCCCCGGCAATGGCGCCAGAAATGCTTGTTGATATTTGGGAATGCAATAAGGAATTGATCCGCAAGCGCACGGATATCGGTGAGCACTTCACCCGGGAAATTATCCAGAGTATCGTATTTATTTTTTTACCACTAGGAGAAAGAGTGCATCTGACTAACCGGTCTATTACTACTAACCTTTAGGCACAAAGAATGTCTTTCGATGTGAGTGATAAATAGAGAAGACTGCAACCGTAGTCTCCTTCTAACCTTGGTAAGGATGATCTACTGTTCTAATGGGGAGGCTAACGGAATCTAGACACCACAAAGGATGTTCAACCCGCACCTAGAAACCCTATCCTTCCTACTAACGACATGTGATCTACAAAGGTAGCTCGGAATTGTCACGTTCCTCACTACTATCATGGTCCAGCTAGTCAGGGAATATCTATGAGTACCCCAGCCTAAACACCACGTTTACGCCAGCAATGATTACTCTAAACTCTACGCGAAGAGATTAAAGTAAACTCATAAACCATAAGAACAATAAAACAAGAACTTACTAGAATTTAGAAGTCGAATTACTGAAGAATCCTAGGAGCAAGCTTCGGGTTAGGAGACCTTGATCCCGCAGGTACAAGCTTGGAGTAGACACCGACAGGCCGGGCTTCCTCCACTCTTCACCTCCACTCTATCTCTCTCAATCTAGTAGAAACTAGAAGATCTATTTCTACCTTACATTGGTTGCTAAGCCTAAAAAGAAATATTAATTAGAGAAGAGGTTTTCCTTCGAGGGCACCCCTCAGTCTCTATGATAATTTCTTCATGTCTTCTCCAGGGGCCAGGGGGCCTTGCTTATATAGTCCTCCCCTTCTATGCGTTTTTGGGTCGATAGGCGAGGTGGTACTATGTTTTTCTTGATCCAATAGGTCGGTGGAATATCCCGAACGAAGAGAGTTCTGATCTGGCTCCAGCAGGGGGCGGGCGCCCTGGGCCTGGCCCAGTTTCGCCTCCGCTTCGGTCTCGTGGCTTCTGGAGTCTTCTAGATGATGTAAAATCGTGCGGTGCGTTGATATCTCTATGTAATCCCGACATGTGGGCCTTTCTTCCTTATTTCCTGATAACCCCCTGCAGAAATAGATAAACAACAAAACTCATGGAATTCTGTCAGATCAAACCCTAATTCTAGGTGATGGTTGCATATTGGTCCTTTCTCTTGTTTATTTGATAATTAAAATTGATACTTAAGAACCATCAACAAATACCATCTAGCAACTCTCTTTTTATTTTCTTCTATACTTATCAAAGCCCTTAGCCGATGCCCTGCTAAATCGTCTAACTCATCCTTCATCAAAGTAGCATAGTCATCGGCAGCCAACTGATCTTGAAGAGATAGTCGCCTAGATCCAGCCTTAATCTCCAATGGTAGTACTGCATCATGTCCATACACTAACTGATAAGGTGAAACTCTGGTCGATCCATGACATGCCATCCGATATGACCATAAAGCTTCATTCAACGATGTATGCCACTTTTTAGGATTTTCTTGAATCTTTCGTTTGATGAGCTTAATAATTCCTTTCTTAGATGCTTCAGCCTGCCCATTGGCTTGAGCATAATAAGGAGAAGAATTCAACACTTTAATTCCCATACCGATCGCAAATTCATCAAACTCTCCCGACGTAAACAAAGTACCCTGATCGGTAATAATCGTTTGAGGAATGCCAAATTGGTAGACAATGTGTTCTTTCACAAAATCAATCATGTTGGCCGATGTTACTTTCTTCAAAGGAATAGCTTCAAACCACTTAGTAAAATAATTAGTGGCAACTAAGATGAACTTATGCCCCTTGCTTGATGGTGGATAAATCTGGCCTATTAGATCAATAGCCCATCCCCGGAACGACCAAGGCTTAATAATGGGATTCATGGTCGATGCGGGTGACCTTTGAATATTGCCAAATTTCTGGCATCCTTGACATCCTTTGAAATATTTAAAGCAATCCTCCAGTATAGTCGGCCAATAATACCCGTTTCTCCTAATCATCCATTTCATCTTAAAAGCCGACTGATGCGCTCCACATACTCCTTCATGGATCTCACCCATCAAACTCTTAGCCTCATGATCACCTAAGCACTTGAGAAGAACTCCATCTATTGTTCGATAATATAGCTCATCCCCAAGGAATACATACTTGGTAGCTTGAAACCTGATACGCCTCTCAACCTTTTTGGATGGATCCTTTATGTAATCAATAATTTCTCTCCTCCAATCATCGGCACCGATTGCCGATAACACATTTAATATGGGTTGATATCCCGAGGCATGCTGAGCCAACCGATTAGCCTCTTCATTATGTAATCGAGGAACATGCTCCAATTGGAAATTCTTGAAATCCCTCAACAGTTGCATACTCTTTTCATAATAGGTTATCAAGACCTCTCTTCGGCATTCATAAATTCTAGCCAATTGATTTATAACAAGCATAGAATCACCGAAGATTTCAACAACATCAGCATGAACCTAATTTAACAATTCCAGCCCTTTGATCAAAGCTTGATACTCAGCTTGATTATTTATTGATGTAGCAACAATCGTCAAGGAGAACTCATACTTTTTCCCTCGAGGAGAAATTAACACTATGCCGATTTCTGCTCCCCTGTCACACGTGGATCCATCAAAGAAAAGCATTCAAGGAACAATCTCTAAAGCCCCTACTCCACCGCAATGCTGAGTCACAAAATCGGCCATAATCTGCCCTTTAACTGCCTTAGCCGATTCGTAACGTAGATCGAATTCCGACAGTGCCAAAATCTATTTACCGATTCTACCACTCATAATCGGCATAGACAACATGTATCGGACTACATCATCTTTGCATATAACAGTGCATTCGGCCGATAGCAAATAATGTCTCAATTTAATACACGAAAAATATAAGCATAAACATAATTTCTCAATTGTCGAATACCTGGTCTCAGCATCAATCAGTCTTCTACTTAAATAATAAATCACACGCTCCTTCCCCTCAAATTCCATATTCAGAGCCGAACCGATGACCATCCCATCGGGAGACAAATATAATTTGAAAGGTTTTCCTTGTTGAGGTGGAATTAGAACTGGAGGATTTGTTAAATAATTCTTGATTTCATCCAAGGCTGACTGTTGCTCTTTTCCCCACACAAACTCTTGATCGGCTTTCAACTTAAGTAAAGGACTAAAAGCACAAATTTTACCAGACAAGTTAGATACAAATCGCCTGATAAAATTTATCTTCCCGATCAGAGATTGGAGTTCAATTTTGTTGGTGGGAGCAAATATTTTGTTGATAGCATCAATAGACCACCTACTAATTTCAATTCCTCTCTGATGCACCATGAAACCAAGGAAGTGCCCTGCCGATACACCAAATGCACATTTGTTACGATTCATCTTCAAACCATGTTTCCTTGTGCACTCCAACACTTTTCGTAGATCGACAAGATGCTTTGTGAAATCCCCAGACTTAACCACCACATCATCAATGTAAATTTCTACCAGCTTGCCGATGAACTCATGAAAGATAAAATTCATAGCCCTCTGATAGGTAGTACCAGCATTTTTCAAGCCAAAGCTCATGACTATCCATTCAAACAACCCAACATGACCAGGACATCTAAATACAGTCTTTGGAATATCTTATTCAACCATGAATATCTGGTTATATCTTGCATTGCCATCCATAAAGCTAATGATCCGATGTCCAGCTGCAGCATCAACTAGCTAATCGGCGACTGGCATTGGATAACCGTCCATCGGCGTAGCCTTGTTAAGATTCCTGAAATCAATGCAGACACGAAGCTTCCCATTCTTCTTGTAAACAGGGACGACATTGGAAATCCACTCGGCATACAGACATTGCCGAATAAATTTTGCTTCGATAAGTTTAATTATTTCGGCCTTAATATCAGGAAGAAAATTAGGATTACATCGGTGGGCTGGCTGCTGATGTGGCCGAAATCCAGATTTGATAGGCAATCGATGTTCAACAATAGATCGGTCTAAACCAGGCATCTTGGTATAATCTCAAGCAAAGCAATCTTTATATTCCTTTAACAAATCGGTTAACTGCTGCTGACACTTAGAGTCTAACTTAGCACTAATAGACGTAGGCCTAGGCCTATCACCATTACCTATATCTATTTCCACTAAATCATCGGCCGATGTAAACCCTGGCCTAGTTTGACATTATCGGTGAACCTATCCATTAAAACTCCTCATCAGAACCGACTGCTTGGATCGGTGGAATTTTGTAATCGGCAACCATGAGAAAATCCTTCTCCCAAATCTCCCCTGAGATGCACCTGGTCCTTTCATAAGTATCTGCCTTTGCCGATGCGATGACATAAGAAGAGTCTCCTGGGACAATTTCTATTTTGTAACTACCCACTGAACCAAGCATTGGTGCATTGTAGATGGGATACAACAATTGGCATGAATCCAATCTCTCCCCAACAGTACATTATAAGCACCATTTCCACTGATGACGAAGAAAGTTGTCGGCAAGGTTTTGCTGCCGATAGTCAACTCGACACGTATGGCTCCCTTGACTGGAGACACATTTCCTTCAAAGTCTTTCAGCATCATATCGATCTTGGTTAAGTCCTGATCTCCTTTTCCAAGCTTCCGATAGACTGCATATGGTATAATATTGATAGCAGCCCCACCATCAACAAGTATCTTGGTCATTGGCTGCCCATCAACCCTGCCTTTGACAAACAAAGCTTTAAGATGTTGTCTCTCATCATCAACGGGCTTTTCAAAGATAGCTGTCATCGGATCCAGAGCCAACTGAGCTATCTGGTCGGAAAAATCCATCTGCTCATTATCACTGAAAGGCGCAAGGAACTCCATCGGCAACATAAATACCATATTAACATCTACCGATGGTCCTTTTCCTTTAGGATCTGGCTGTTGCTGATCTCCAGACTTAGCTGAATTTTCACCTTTACTCAACTCTTCCTGTCGCTCCCGCTGCAGCCTTCTTTTCTGCGTCCTAGTCAATCCCTCTGGACACCATGAAGGAAGTTGTGGCTGTCTAACCAACTGACGACGATTTTCCCTTGATTCTACCCAATAAGTATTAGCATCCCTGCAAAATATGAACTCATCAGGAACTCGTGCATCTGCCATCTCTTCAAGCTCTTCTTGGTTCCTGGGAAAATACTCGACACGCTCACCAAGTCTATCATGCACACTGAGTCTGCCCCGTAGCCGATCATGAACTGAGGCTCTTCCTCTAATCGGCCCATCAAAATGCCGATCATTGTTCTGATAATGCCGATTTGGTCTATCATACCGATCATAGCCATTGCACTCGGGGCAGTCTCTAACAGTGGGTAGTTTGATATTTTGCTCCCAACAATGGATGAAGAACGGGCAATTCCAGTGATCTTTGTGCCGATTCCACTCTTGTTGGCGTCTTTCTTCTTCCCAATGTCGATCCTCCTGTTGGCGTCGATACCGATCTTCTCGTTGTTGCCAAGTCTCCCGATGCCTTCTATGAGTAATCACAATACCAGATCGGGGAGGGCTTCCTGAGCTGGTTCCTTCCTGGATCAAACCTTTGCCTTTGGCATCATCGGCAGTAATCTGGTGCTGAGGATCCACCGATGCGCTTCTTTCAGCTGCCTCTGATGTCAAGACTTTAGTCTTTCCCTTAGCATCCAACATATTTGTAGGGAAAGGATGTTGGTCAATCTTCATCGGCTTTTGAGCTTTGGAACTATCGTACTTAATTCTCCCATACTCTATAGCCGATTGCAGTTGTTGCCTGAAAACTTTGCATTCATTTGTACTGTGAGATGTTGCATTATACCACTTGAAGTACTTGGTCTTCTTTAATTCTTCAGCCGATGGAATCACATCATTGGGTGACAACTTAATTTGCCCCTCCTGAAGTAGAAAGTCAAATATCCTATCGGCTTTGGTAATATCGAATGCAAACTTCTCTGGTTCTTTATGCCCAAAAGGGCAAGACATCGGCTTCTTATTCTTCACCCATTCAGCCAAGCTGATGACCGGTTCTTCATCAGAGTCTGAACTTGCTGCCTCATCAACAAACGACACCTTTTTGTTCCATGCTCTCTTGGGTTCAAACGCCATAGCTTACTTTTGCTCATCTCTGAGATTGGCTTCTGTCACGGGGATGACGTTCTCCAAGTCGAAGTCGGTGTTCGACATGCTGATCTTGATGTTGCATCTACTGTCCCACTGGGCGTGCCAAAAGATGTGTTGATGCAAAAGCTGATCTACAAACACAAAGGGCTAATACCCGATTCAAACGTTAAGGCGTGCCAGCCGATTTGACCTTACAACCGACAAGGTGGTAACTCGAACACTTTGGTCTCGACAACAGCGATACGTCCGGATGTCACGGCCAAGAGGTGCTCACGCAAAACTCGAGAATTCGTCGAGATTGACTCGAAGAATCCTTAAGAACTCATAGTAAAAAGAAAATATGACGAAATCGTCGAAAAGTAGATGCTAGAATATGTGTAAAAACTTGTGTTTGATTGATTGATAGATGATCATTACATTGCCACAGGGTCTACATTTATACCCTGTTCAAAAGAGTTACAACCAGACACGACTAGCACTCGAATTCCAAATTGAATGGAATCCGTATACAAAACAAACTCTAATAACTATAGAAAACATTAAATCATCCTCCACAACCGATCGGCACGCCGCCACGAGTCGATCGACAACCCCCGCACTTTTCTCCATGACCATCGGCAAGCCACCTTTCATAGCCATCGGCAACCATTAACACCAGTCATCGGCATGAATCCCTCACCACTCCTGGACTTAGACATATCCTATCTTTCTCCCATCGGCACCAACCCTCATCGGCAACTCTTTTGTAGACCAACCACCACTTTCCTGTCTGCCGATCTATGCTTCATTAACTCCAGATACACGTCCAAGGATACGTGTCCAAAAACGGTGTCAACACGTTGTTAGTGTACCTGTAGAAAATTTAATTTCAGCCCAACTCCACAAGAGTATGATTGCAGAAATGAAAGTCTAATCATCTACAACCAAGCTAGGTACTCTGATATATATCCCCGAACATATATCACAGCACACTACCCATTTGGAATACACCCACATATACATCAAACATGTATACGTGGCTGCACCTACTACCCGCAATTAAGTATCTTCATATATACATGTGTACAACATGAAAATATTCCAGTAACCACAGCTAACACTCCCCTAGACCGACGGTTGGACGGTCATGCTCTCGCAGCTCACACTTACCGTAGCGTAGAGGCATATAGATCCACACATTACCACTCAAGCAAGTGGCATCCATACAATTTCACGCCGTATGGACGACGAAAGAAAACAATTATTGCTTACCTTGGCGTAGAGGTATATGATCCATTCATTACCACTTAAGTAAGTGGCATCCATATTATTAAACGCCATATGGACGACGAAAGGAAAAATTCCCTTGTTAGTAATATTAAGCCACCTAGAAGTCCTTAAACGGGCATAAAGGGTATGACCACTAGCATGGTATATGTTGTTCAAACATTTTTCCAATTAGTTTGGAAAACATAAATTCATTTGTTTTTAAATACATCTATGATGGTTAAATACTTAATCTTGCTCCGATGCCAGCTGTAACAGAACCGTCCAATTTATAAGAATTCAAGTGAATTAGCGACCACGAGAGCAGTCAAGCCAATGGACTTGAACCCATATAAACCCGGTAGTCCAACGAAACCTCAAAAGATCTCGATTCAACCAACATACAACCAAGATCGTATATGATCAAGCATCGCCATCACAGATTACATACATTCATCACTGAACATAGTTTTACAACACATCGGAGTTCAAATAAAGTTATTACAAACCAGTTCAGTAGCGGAAGCAAAGTAGTTTTAAACAACACACACTTAGTTCAATTACATGCCAGTTCCATAGTCAACCCAAGAAAAGCACAACCGAAGATAATAGAAGTGATCATGCCCATGATCTACTCATCGTCCGCAGTCGGATGATGACAGTTAGCACAGTAGCCGTGATAGACATCATCTACAACAAAGGTAAATAAAACCCTGAGTACGAGAATGTACTCAGCTAGACTTACCCGTCATAAACCAGAAATAAGTGACACCAAGGAGTATGCCAGGCTGATATTTGTGGACTGGTTTGACTCACCTTTTGCATAAAAAGCTTTAGTTTTAAGTACACATTTATAACATTTTCAGCAGCAAGTTAATTACTTAGATCAGCTATCCACTAGATTAGCACCTGTTCTAAGCACGCACTTGAGTATTAAGAATCACAATAATAACCATATCCAGATTATCACATAGCTATCAACATTCTCAACTTAACTATCAAGTTTATTTAGTGAGTTCTACGTTGCCGCTGCTCGAGTCAAGTTCTCACTATCCGGGAGAGACGGCGATTCGAATCGATTCCTATCCAGCTGGAGGGGTATTCCTAGCACTCACCCAAGCATACCTCGCGAGGGCAGTTCAGATCACCTTTAGCACAACTCCGGACCAAGTCGCGGGTCCGTCCAGCGCCGCACCCCCAGGGACCGCCAATCTGCCAGGGCAGGACTCTAACCTGACACCTAGGCTTACGCCATTGACTCCCCGCACATCCTTGCTACCAACGGGGGTGCGCACTCATACAGAATGGGGTATCCGGCCTGAGTTGCACTCGTAGGCTTCACGGTCGCAATGACTTATCCGGCCAACTAAGTGTTAGGCATGCGTTCAACATGACACGAGGACGTACAGCGAATTGGTCCTTAACCGACATAGACGGGGATAGATTCACACTCAAGACCTCCATGCCTTGTTGCTGCACTATCGTCATCCCGTCCGGTCTCAATTCGTTATTAGTCCATGGTTATTTCGACGATAGCAAATATAGCCAACCGTGATCAAGTATCCACCTATCTCTCGCAGGTGACAGGCAATCACCCGGCTTCTACCGAGCTAAGCATGGCTAAGCATCATTTCGATCCTGGACCTACTTAGGTAAGTTATGAGGTGGACAAGGTAGTCATTATGCAGCAAGGGTGTCATATCAATGCCTAACACTTAATTCAACAATACATAACCATAGTTATTTGACAGCTAGACATGATAGCAAAAATTGTAGGAGGCTTATAATGCTCCGGGGCTTGCCTTCGATGTAGGTAGAGGGACGGTGGTCAGGGCACTCTGGTAGCTCCTCCTCCTCCTCAGCTCCTTGAGGTGGCTCCCCCTGCTGTTACTCCGGCTTGGGTGGTGCGAACTCCAAAACCGTCATGCCCTTGGGTACACCTAAGTATGCATGACAAGGTGATAAATATAGAGAATGCACATATGATGCATGGTGCTATGATGACCAGCCAAAGGAACATAAAACATGGTGCAAACATGAGCATATTCTTCTAATATTAAGAAGATCATGAACAACAAGTAAGTGCATACTTCTTCTCTGGCAGAGAGCTAAATAGACAAGTTACTCAACCTTAGCTATTCACACTCATCAACTGGTGTCAAGGACAGATTAGCTAGTCACTAGTTTTAGCTATAACTCAGGCGCCATTTGTCCAAACTAAGCAAGTAGATACTTTCTGGAAAGCTTAACAAATTGTCTAGAATTCACTTTTAGACATCTCAGAAGGATTCCCACTCGAAATAGGTTCAAACAGGCAAAGTTTTCTGGCTGTCCTGGAAAATCCAGAGAGCAAGCACTTCGCAGCAGCTTCTTGTAACAATCTCAACTCTTAAACTACTCAGTCAAATGTCATGAAATTTGGACACAAGGTAGATAAGTAAGTTAGTTACAAGTTTGTTATAGACAAGGTTTCCAGAAAACTTTATCCTCAGTCAGTTCTTAAACAATTGCTAGCAGCTACCCAGAATATGCACTAAGAAAGACATAATTAGCAAAATAATATTTTAACACATACTAAGAATTTAACATTGGTTCAAACCAAATGCACCAGTAGATAGAAAATGTCTAAGAAACATCATAAAACATCATGGCAAGGTTTAAACTCATTTCTATTACCCCCTTTTCCATTTATTTGATTATTAGGATGATTTAATGAGCATATAACACCAGTGCTCCAAAAATTAAAATAAAATTACAGCAAGCCAATTAGACTACCACCAGTTCACTGTAAAATGTTCAGGGCTCTTGCACATGCAGATTGTGAGACACAAAAATGACAAGCTAACATTGGCATTAAAGGCATAAATGTGAAACCCTATCAAAAAGTGTCAAACAACATATTTCAGATTTTTCTTAGCTTTGTTTACACATGATTGCATCACTCAGCAAGTTTCATCATAAAAGGAGTCATAATCTATTTACTACAAATACCACTAGAAACTCCTATTTAAACAAGAAATAATTATAACTTCACCAACAGTCATCCAAAAATCATGACAAATTTATCAGAGCCTATTCATGTCATAAGTAACAATATCCTAAATTTGCATGACCATAGGACTCATAGATCTCAAGATATAATTACCTCATGTTTAACCAAGATTAAATCAGATCTATTCATTTATGCAAAAACATGGCATGTTTTATATTTGTAATACAAACTAGGCTAACATAAGAACCTAACAAAATTGGAATCACTTCATTTGGATCTGTCTAGCTCAAGTTATGAATTTTACAAAAACAACACAGGATCTGCAAAACAGTAAACTAGAGGGGAGAGAGAGAGTGGCTGACAGGTGGGGTCTGCTGACAGACGGGACCCACGGACAGAGAGACAGAGACGGGGGAGAGCTCATCGCCGGCGAAACTCGACGACGGCGAGGTCTCGGTCTAATCCAAGGGCACCATCGTGACCCTCTCACCAAGGCGGACCTGCCGAGGTGCGAAACCCGAACTCTACCGAGCTCTAGGGGGCTCGCCGTCGTGAATGCCGGCTCGGCGGCGCTGCGGGCGGTACGCCGGCGTGCTCAGCCGATGCCGTCCCGGTTGAGGTTCACGCCGAGCATCAGTGAGTCAAGGTGAAGCTCTAGGAACAAAAATGAGAAGGAATGGTGGAGCAGGGAGGTCTGGCCATGTCGCCGGTGAGCTCGGGCGGAACTCCGGCGAGGAAGAACAGCTCGGAGTTTAGCAATGCCACCTTACCCGCGCTCGACAGTAGCCAAGGAGGTGACGCCGAGGTAGAGGAGGCTCTGGTGAGGCTTTTGGCTGGTTGGCTTGGCTAGAGACGGAGAGGAGAGCTCGGGCGAAGCGGCCGATTCGTGGTGGAGCTCGCCGAGGACGAAGTGGAGAAGAGAGAGAGCACCGGGGAGGGAAATGGGGACGGCTGGCGCTCGGGGTGGCGCCGTGGCACCCAAGAGGACGTGCTGGAGCTGACAGGAGGGGCCATCGACGGCGTACGGTCGACACCTGGCCGGACACGCAGCGGCAGACGGCGACTGACGAAACTGAATCGCGTAATTCAGTCGCCGTCAGCAGTGTCTGAATCCCAAAGTTCACCGACGTTTTACTCTTGATCCACTCGACGGTTTTGGCTCAGATTTGTTCCATTGGGCCGAGCTACACGATATCTACAAGTTTGCTTAAAGGATCATGGTCTAACTCAGCCTGGATTTCAAACTATAGAGCTCTCAAGTACCCTATATCGAAACTGCCAATTCCAGACTTAGCCAAATTCTGCTAAGTGTGGAAACAGCACTGATTTCTGGATTGTGGGCCACTTTTGATCAGGTTCCAAGCATTTGCATAAAAAGTCATCAACACAACTTTTGTAGCTTATGAAATTTACTACAACTTTGCTTTAGATGTCATTTACATGCAAGGCCTCTAACACTGGTTTCATAAAAGATTTTTGAAAAAAGGTCTAGGGGTCAACTAGGTCAATTCTAGGGTTAACCATGACTTAGGGGTATTCTTGATGTGAGCGATATATAGAGAAGACTACTACCATAATCTTTTTCTAACCTTGGTAAGGATGATCTACTGTTCTATTGGGGAAGCTTACGGAATCTAGACACCACAGAGGATATTCAACCCGCACCTATAAACCCTATCCTTCCTGCTAACGAGATATGGTCTGCAAAGGTAACTCGAAAATGTCACGTTCCTCGCTACTACCACGGTCCAGCTAGTTAGGGGATATCTATGAGTATCCTAGCCCAAATACCACGTCTACACTAGAGATGATTACTCTAAACTCTACGCGAAGAGATTAAAGTAAACTCATAAACCAAAGAACAATAAAAGAATAACTTACTAGTATTTAGAAGTCGAAATACTGAAGAATCTTAGGAGCAAGCTTTGGGTTAGGAGAACTTGATCCCGCAGGTACAACCTCGGAGTAGACACCGACATGCCGGGCTTCCTCCGATCTACACCTCCACTCTATCTCTCTCAATCTAGTAGAAACTAGAAGATCTAATTCTACTCACATTGAATGCTAAGCCCTAAGTCTATTTAGAGGAGAGGTATTCCTTCGAGGGCTCCTCTCAACTCTATGATGATCTTCTGTCTCCTCCAGGGGCCAGGGGGTCTGCTTATATAGTCCCCTCAGGTGAATGTGGGCCGTTGGATCAAACCGACATTGATTGAACGGTTATCCTTGATCCTTTAGGTCGGTGGAGCGTAATCTCGAAAGAGAGTCCTGATTTGACTCAAAAGGGGGGCAGGCGCCTTGGTCCCTAGGGCGGGCGCCCTGGGTCAGGCCCCGTTCTGCCTCCGCTTCGTTCTCGTGGCTTCTGGAGTCTTCTAGATGGTAGAAAATTGCGCGGTGCATTAATATCTCTATGTAATCCCGACATGTGGGCCTTTCTTCCTTATTTCCTGATAACCCCCTGCAGAAATAGATAAACAACAAAACTCGTGGAATTCTGTCAGATCAAACCCTAATTATAGGTGTTGTTTCATATTGGTCCTTTCCCTTGTTTATTTGATAATTAAAATTGATACTTAAGAACTGTCAACAAGCCTCGTCAATAAATGTTACTCTCTTTGGTAGGATCATAAATTTATATTTTTATTTTTATAGGACAGGAATATTTTTATTTTTACGCCACCACATGGGGCTTAATGTTTTTAACATTTCTAATTTCTTTTCAAGATAGCATAATTAACTAACAAGCTATTTAAGGAAAGTAAATAATTTAAGGAAAAAGGGAATGTAGAAAGGATAAATATGGATAACTACCGATTTTACCTTTCAGCGAGAGTTCAATGTTTTAAGTCTTCTGAATAATACTTCTCACCGTGTTCATTCTTTAGGTGCGTCATTTGATTCAGGTGTGGACCTTGACGTCTGCGCCTCTTGATATGGTGTCACCCATGTTCTTCATTTGCCCAGCAGTTCAAAGTGTGGCGTTGGCAGTATCTTGCTCAGTGTGTTTGTGCTCGTAGATCCAGGTCCTTCACTTGGTGGAGTCTGGGAGTTGTAAAACTCCACCATGTTTTGCTCGAAGTGTACATGCTCATAGAGACAAGGCAGAGATCAAGTGCATGGGCCTTGTTGGTGGAAAACACCAACAGAACCAAAAGTATATTTATTCTTCTCTGTTCTTAAGCATAGGGAGCAAGACAAAGTTGATGGGTGATAAGATCAGATCACTCAACCTAATGGAAAGATAATCTATCTGTGTATATGTCTTATTCTTTATATCTTCCCAGATTGAATGTGCAACATTTTAGCTCATATGATTAGGACTGTGGGATCATGGAGGTAGTACTAGGAACAAAGATTAAAGGACTAAAAATGCTGAATTAGTTGGGTTGGTTAATTTGGAGTTATAAATCATACATGTTTGTCTCTTTATTTATGTGAACGCTAGAACCAAGGAGAAGCTTATAAAAGTGATAGTAACGTATCTTAAGATGTTACCTTACTTGAAGAGTGATGGTACAGTATCACCTTGTGGAAGCTTTCCTTTCTTAGCGGTTGTGCATCGTGTTTGTGGCACCCTCCATGGATCATCTCTTATGAGCTACGTCTTCCATGTGTAAGCTGTTAAACTTCACGTGTCTCCCTTTTTGTCTCTGATGTGAGTTTATCTCAGGACTTCCCAAGTCGATATTGAAAGTTTTCCTGCAGGGGTTAGTCCAACAAAATATCCAATGTCTACTATAGCATACTATCGGCTCAAAAATCAACCTAGACACCATGTATAATTTGATTTAGGAGGGCATTTTAACCTAAGCACCATGCTTAATTTAAAATCCCTTGGAAGTAAGATCATCATTCCTAAACTAAGCACCATGCTTATTTAAGAGATAAATGAAACTACTCCAAACCTAGACATATACTAAAGCAAATAAAGGTAGCATGAGAGCATTTATAGAGATCTACTCAAGTGGAGATGAAGTAGTGGGATTAGTATTTAACAAATTGAGCATGTCTCAAAGGTAGGGACAACCAACATAGCAACATGGCAAAGGATGTTTTATGTAAAGTACTCCCCCAGGCTTGAATTTTGCAAAATTCAAGTTTGGATTTAATTCAATGTTGTATGATGATTGGTTGGACATACCTTGTGCTTGTCATTCATCCAATCTTCTTGGTCCAATCCTGGAAAGGTTAGTGACAAGAATACCCGAAGGAATATTTTTAAAATTATCCTTATGTGGTCAATACACAAGGTAATGTTGTAAATAATTAAAAGCTCATGTTACGATCGGATCAGTGCTTATTTTAGGACACTAAGCTTGTCCTTGGGAAACCATCAATTTATGTCGGCGAAGTGGTTTCCCTTCCAACGCTGACCTATATCAAGATCAACTCAACGAGATCTGCAATATTTATTATAGACATATGCATCGACAACCGCCCTTTTAAAATTTTTATAAATAGGAAGGAAGAGGGGGTTGGAGATCTCAAATGTCGTGATGTTGGAGAGACCAATAGATTGGGAAGATGTTGCATATGAGCATGGAGTAAACAAAGTGGCTATGAAACAAATTCCATGCTCATTAATGTTATCTTCGTCTCCAATCTGAATGTTTGGAGTTTCTCTTGGATTGGTCTCACCTATGTCCACTTCTGTAGTTGGATGAATCTCATCTTCAGAGGGAGTCAAGAACTCACCATTTGAAATTGAGCCAAAGTCAGAATCCATTAAGGCTTCTTCCTTATCCATCCATTCTACACATTCTAGCCATTTAGAAGTTGTGATCAGGAAAGGGGAGGTGTTAGAATTTTCTATATGGCTTAGCTCACCTTCTATGATATTACTTGACATGTCATCCTCATGGTCTTTATGACTCCTATGGTTTAATCGTCTTGATGGATTGCTAGGATCATCATGAAACTGAAAAGGAGAGGAACAAGAGGGGTCTCTAAGGTCAAGGATGGATTTAGAATTTGTGAACATGGAAGGGGAGCAGATAGAATCTTCTATATGGTTTAGCTCTCCTTCACTTGATATGTCATCCTCGACTTCTTCATAACAGGAACCAGGACATTCTCTAAGAGAACCATTATTGCAAGGATTTGAATTATCCCTGCTTGAGGGTCTCTTATGGAATCAGAAGTCTAAACCATCAGTATCTGAAAGATTTAAGGTCAGAATTCCTTCCTCCCATGGACAATTTTGGGGTATTGATGGTTTAGGATCGATAGCTAAAGTTTGGGATTGAAGTGGTTGTGATCTAGCTCTCGAAACTTCTTCTTCTCGTCTAGGAACTGGTTCTTTCTCTTTCTCAGGGATATAAAAGCTAGGAGACTTTCCACTTAATAAATCAATCAAATTCCAAGCTTCACTAGCAGGTAGGTGATAGAAGGATCCTCTAGAGGCTGTATTCAAGGTTTGCTTATCTTCCCTACTAAGGCCCTCAAAAAAGTGAATTAGATGAACTTCTTCTGGAATAGAAAGCTTTGGGCCAGTGAGAGTAAGGTTAATAAAGCGGTCCCATGATTTGCCAAGAGATTCTTCTTCTAGTTGTCTAAAAGAAATAATCTCACGCTGAAGTTCCACCACTTTGGAGATTGGAAAATATTTAAAAAGAAAACTATTATATAACTCCTTCAAATCTCCATGAACACTCCCTACTTTGAGTTTGTACCAATGTCTAGCTTTTCCTATTAAAGAGAACGGAAAGAGCTTCCATTTAAGGGTCTCACGGACATGCCTTCAATGCTAAGGAGGTCACAGACTCGATAAAACTCTCTTAGGTGTGTGTATGGGTTTTCCTGACCTTCTCCTGAGAAAGGTTGTTTTTGAACAAATTCTATGTATTCGGGGTCTATCTCAAAACTAGATGCTATGATAGGCTTTGAAGATTTTGATGGTTCGAGATGAGTGCCCGTAGGTCTATTAAACTGATAGATAGACATGTTTGCCTTCATGATAGACCAGAGATCAAGGATTAGATAAGAAGAAAGAATAGCAGAGATGTGGCAAAAGATAAAAGGAAAAATATATTTTTGTATTTTTTAGAAAATGATTAAGCTAGTTTGTAGTCAACTCAGCAACCGTCTCCCCGACAACGGCGCCAAAAATGCTTGTTGATACTTGCTAACACCACTTGAATACTAGGTTGTCATCCCCAGCATGGCACTAGAGTGTACTATGGTATTTATACGCACACAAATAAATCCGCAAGCGCACGGATACCGTTGTAGCTTTTACCCGGTTAAAGGTTTTATCGTATCCACAGGGAAACGGGAGAACTGATCTACGCTCTAACTTAACCTAGATAGATAGGTAGGTGTAAATAGAAAAGATGGTAGAATTGAATAAGAACAATATTAAAGGTAGGATTACAATGGGTGATAATATGGGAATAGAGAGTAGAGGAATCTAGTATATGGGCGATGGTAGGAGAATAGAGAGGATAACTATGGTTTCTCTACTTCAAAGAGGTATGTCTATGTCTGGGACGAACCACGTGATGAGAATACACCACAAAGGATGCTTATCCATAGGCCGATAAACCCTACCGGTCCTGCTAATAGGAGGTGGACTACAAGGGACCAACGTAACTGTCACCTACGCGGCCTACCACGCGATCTTGCTAGACAGGGGATATCCACAAGTAATCTAGGTCTAAGCACCACGCTTACACCTATACTACAACTCTCACTTATAGTGTCCTATAGATTAAAGTACTCAAAAGAGTTGTGAACCAGAACATACATCGATAGTAATTGCATAATGAAATAGAAGTAGATTACTAGAGTCATCCCATGAGCAAGCTTGATTAGAGCTTGATCATGGCGAAGTACAACCGGAGAATGAACCGACAGGCCGGCCTCACCTCCAATCCACCCTCGCTCTCCGTCTCGCTATTATCTAGATCTACTCTAGTTTAGAGAAGTGGGGAGAGCTCTCATCTCCAAACCCTAGCTTTTGCTCTGTCTATAAATAATGAATAGGGATCAAGGGGTGCCTCCTCTAGGGGCCAGGGGGCCTGCTTATATAGTCCCTCCAAATGAATATGGGCCATCGGATCAAACCGACATTAATCGCACAGTTTTCCTTGATCCTTTAGGTCGGTGGAGCATGATCCGCGAAGTTGGTTCTGATTGGTGGAAAAAGTAGGGCGGGCGCCCAAGGGGGAGGGCGGGCGCCCTGCCCCCGATCCCGCTCGGCTTCCCGTTCGTTCATGTGGCCTGTGGAGTCTTCTAGATGATAGAAAATTGCACGGCACGTTAATATCTCTATGTAAACCCGACGTGTGGGCCTTTCTTCCATAATTTCTGATAACCCCTTGCAGAAATAGACAAACACCAAAACTCGTGGATTTCTGTGAGATAAAACCCTAAGTCCAGGTGTTGGTTGCACTTGGATCCTTTTCTTTGTTTATTTAATAATTAAATTTGGTACTTAAGGACCGTCAACAATATCGACAAGTAATCTAGGTCTAAGCACCACGCTTACACCTATACTATAACTCTAACATATAGGGTCCTATAGATTAAAAGTAATCAAAAGAGTTGTGAGCCAGAACATACATGAATAGTAATTGCATATTGAAATAGAAGTAGATTACCAGAGTCATCCCATGAGCAAGCTTGATTAGAGCTTGATCATGTCGAAGTACAACCAGAGGA
Organism: Sorghum bicolor; assembly: GCF_000003195.3. Taxonomy (NCBI): domain Eukaryota; kingdom Viridiplantae; phylum Streptophyta; class Magnoliopsida; order Poales; family Poaceae; genus Sorghum; species Sorghum bicolor. The sequence goes on along the minus strand of NC_012870.2, from coordinate 40,154,887 downwards.
AGAACCGACAGGCCGGCCTCTCCTCCAATCCTCCCTCGCTCTCCATCTCGCTACTATCTAGATCTACTCTATTTTAGAGAAGAGAGGAGAGCTCTCATCTCCAAACCCTAGCTTTTGCTCTGTCTATGAATAATGAATAGGGATCAAGGGGTGTCTCCTCCAGGCGCCAGGGGGCCTGTTATATAGCCCCTCCAAATGAATGTGGGCCGTCGGATCAAACCAACCTTAATCGCACGGTTTTCCTTGATCCTCAAAGGCAGTTGAGCATAATCCTCGAGGCGGAGCCTGATTGGTTCTTATAGCAGGGCGGGCGCCCTAGGGGAGAGGGCGAGCGCCCTACCCCCGGGCCCGCTCAGCCTCCCGTTCGTTCCTGTGGCTTCTGGAGTCTTCTAGATGATAGAAAATTGCCGCACACGTTAATATCTCTATGTAAACCCTACGTGTGGGCCTTTCCTCCATATTTCCTGATAACCCCCTGCATAAATAGACAAACACCAAAACTCATGAAATTTTGTCAGATAAAACCCTAAGTCTGGGTGTTGGTTGCATTTGGATCCTTTTCTTTGTTTATGTGATAATTAAATTTGGTACTTAAGGACCGTCAACAGAGAGAAATAAACATAAAATATCACATCCATTATTTAAGCGCGTAGTGCTTTAAAGTTTAAAGCGTAAAAGGGCTTAAATAAAAATGATCGATTGCAAAATAAATAAATAATTGCAAGATCATGGTTATGATAACAAGGATATTATGTTTTGGATTTGTCATTTATATCGGGACAAACACTTTGAATAATATCACAAACGGATATTTTACAATAATATAAAACATCAGGAGTACATATTATGAAAGTCAACGACATAAACAAAATAGTACTATTTTACAGCATATAATTACTAGACTAACAAAGTCTTAATGAAATAATAATGCTGAAAATATATGATAGAATAACAGGAAATAGCCTGATTGCCAAACTAGGATTCGTGGTCATCCTGGATTGGTGCCATGCAGATCCATGCGGGCATATTACAAGGAAATAGAGAGGGTGGTCAGGTGTAGGCCTGTAGGCCGGCCCAACTGCAGTCGCAAGCCTTTTAAGAGGGGCTCAGCCGGTGGATAAAGTAACCATCCGTCGCTGTTGCCATCTGAAGGCCGCCGCCACAGCAAACCACCTTGTCCCGCCACCGCAAACCACCTTGTCTTCGCAATCACCGCTGCTGCCTATCTTTAGTCCGAGGAGGAGCCCCCGTTCTCCGGGGAGTAGAAGCCGCTGCTATTCACGTAGTACAGCGGGACGCCAGTCCTTGCCGCGCGCGTGCCACCTGGGTTGATGAGGATGCCGATGCCGGGGGCAGCCACCATGTGCACATCCTCGTCCTCCGTCTTCACCTCCTGGAGCATCAGCGTGGCGTCGGTATTCAAGTACCACGGATCAAGAGCGCCACCAAGAACACCGCCACTGCCAGCGGCTACTGGAGTCGAATCGACTATTGTGGGCGACGGCAGTGAGTAGCCCTAGTACACAAAGGTTTAAGTCGGCGGGGGTAAAACATTTGCACAGGCGGTTTTAATTATAATACGCCTGTGTTGTAAATTTGTACGGCTAGAATTGAAAACCGTCTATATAAAAGGCTCAGTACAGGCAATTATTGTAAGAAAACCGCCTGTGTAAATGAACCATTTACATAGGCGGTTCAGTTATATGAACCGCCTGTGTAAATCTATTAACACAGGCGGTTCACATAACTGAACCACCTGTGTAAATGGTTTATTTACACAGGCGGTTCACATAACAAACCATCTGTGATTTATCTTCCTATAAATACCCCCAGCCCCCTTCTTCCTCCTCGGGCACAACTGTAGCTCGCAGCCACCTTCCATTGCAGCCCATCTTGGAGGTCTAGATTTTTCAAAATACAAGGGGGGTTTGATCTTCATTTCTTGGAAGGAGGTGGCTAAGAAAGGTTAGTTGATTCCTCTAATGCCTCTTTTTGTGACCTCTTGCTCAATTTGAGCTACTTTTTGGATCTAGGGTTTCACCATGAGAGGGAGAGAGTAGAATAGCTAGGTATGGTCTATATTTGCTCAAATGAGGTTGCTTAAGATGGTTAGATGATGTCTCTCCTCTCTTCTTTTTTATGTTTCCTTCTCTAATTAGTGAATCCAAGAAATATATATGTAGTAGTTTCCAGAATGGTGTTTTCATGCTTGGGAAGAGAGAGAAAGATAAGTTTTCTTTTTAGTTTTTTAAATTATATTCTTTAGGATGTTATTTTTTATGTAAATTTGATTTAATTACGCGATAAGCATTTTTCATGTATGAGGTTGCTTAATATGTTGCCTGTCCTCTCACCATTTCCATGTTTTCTTTTTCAATTTGATTTAATTGTTAGGTGTTCTTTTATTTTTAATAACAAATATTCCTAGACAATATTTCAATTAATTTACTAACTTTTCAATAGGTCATGATGGGGAGGTCCTTATGGATGTATAACTTATCAAGACTAGATCCATCATATATACCTGAGGTGCATAGTTTTGTTGATGCCCCTAAGAACCATGCTTTGAGAACAAAGACGAAGCATATATATTGACCATGCTACGACTGTAGAAATATTCTTCTATTTGAAGATACTGAAGTAATCATTTCTCATCTAGTCTGCCGGGGATTTATTAAGGATTACTTGATTTGGACAAAGCATGGAGAGGGTAGCTTAGCGCCTTATACAGTTGGGGACCCAGCACACATCGACACCGATGGTCCTGGCATGCCTGCTGATCAGTTTTTCCACGACACACCCCAGAGTGAACATGTTGTGCCAAATGTTACCGCTGGTGGATTTGCTAGGGGAAATGATGGTGCAAGAACTCATGTCTTACCAAATGATACGGCTGCGGAAGATGCTGAATTTTTGGAGGCAATGTTGCGTCGTCATACTGAACCATCAATGTTATTAATGAAAGGGATGGAGGCCAGGAAGAAGGCAGCAGAAGGGCCTTTGTATGATGAGTCTAAAGGTTGTACCAAAGAGTACACAACGTTGCGAGCTGTGTTAAAACTGTTGATGGCAAAAGCCAGGTATGGTTTGTCTGATGCTGGATTCGATGCGTTCTTAAGTATTATCGGCGATATGCTTCCAAAGGAGAACAAAGTGCCTGCTAACACATACTATGCAAAGAAGCTGATCAGTCCGCTGACTATGGGTGTCGAGAAGATCCATGCATGTAGAAATCATTGTATCCTGTACCGAGGTGATGATTACAAGGACTTGGATAGTTGTCCAAAGTGTGGTGCAAGTCGGTACAAGACAAACAAAGACTATCCAGAGGATTGTGCTGCCTCCATGTGTAAAGTAGGGAAGAAGCGAAAGAAGGCCCAAAAGGACACCCAACAGAGTTCAAAACCCATGAGCAAAGATAAAGAAGAGGTTGACTATTATGCACAGAAAAAGATTCCTGCTTTAGTGATATGGTACATTCCAGTGGTAGATCGACTAAGGAGTTTGTTTGCTAACCATGAGGATGCAAAACTTATGAGTTGGCACGCTTCTGATGAGCACAAAAATGATGGCAAGCTTCGCCATCCAGCCGATGGAAAGCAGTGGGAAGATTTCAATGACAACCACCGAGACTTTGCCAGCGAACCAAGAATGTTAGGTTCACACTGTATACAGATGGAATGAATCCATTTGCTGAGAGGAGCAGCAAGCATAGCACATGGCCGGTGATTCTCACCATCTACAACCTCCCTCCATGGTTGATGCAGAAGCGAAAGTACCTGTTGACGGTCCTTAAGTATCAAATTTAATTATCAAATAAATAAAGAAAAGGATCCAAATGAAATCAACATCTAGACTTAGGGTTTTATCTGACAGAATTCCACGAGTTTTGGTGTTTGTCTATTTCTGCAGGGGGTTAGCAGGAAATACGGAAGAAAGGCCCACACGTCGGGATTACGTAAAGATATTAACGTGCTGCGCAATTATCTTACATCTAGAAGACTCCAGAAGCCACGAGACCGAAGCGGAGGCGAAACGGGGCCAGAGGCAGGGCGCCCGCCCTGTTCCCCTGGGCGCCCGCCCTCTCCAGGAATCCAATCAGGACTCTGCTTCGCGGGAGATCTCCACCGACCTAAAGGATGAATCTAAACCATACAATCTATGTCGGTTTGATCCAACGGCCCATATTCACTTGAAGGGACTATAAAACCAGACCCCTGGCCCCTGGAGGAGAGAGCCTCTCAACCCTAATTCATTGTTCCATCAAGGGAGAAGAAGCCTCTGATCAAGATTAGAGCCACCACATCAATTAGATATCTAGATTAGCATAGCTACATAGGATTAGAACTAGAAGGAGTCAATCTTCGATTGGTTTCCGGATCTGTCAGGAGGATTCTTGGTAATTCTCTAATTGTGCTTCTAATTGCTTTCTAATTATCTTTGTTCTTCAATATTATGAATATGACTTTGTTCTACTTCAATATATTGCTTATGACTTTGCTCTACTTGCTTATATTCAAGATTATATTGTTCTTAGTTTATCATAGTTATGTACTTGGCTTAGTTAGATTGGATCTATATACATGCTTAGGATCGTATAGCGTTTATCCATCGGATCCATGGGTAAATGATAGATATTGTGTAGGCGTGGTGCTTATACCGTATTTATCTGCGATTGTACCCAATATGCCAGATCGTGGGGTGGTTCGTGATAGTGACAGCTTCATTGATTCTTATATAGTCCCCCTCTCGTGTATTGGGCTGGCAGAGCAACATTATTACAGGGGAGTGATTGCTATATTTCTCATATTCCTTGCTAATATCACTATGCATGGGTGTAGTCTTGTCTCACAATGATTGCTAAGTATGCTTGCACTAACTATGATAATGCTAGACTATATAGTTGAGAATAACTTAGGGAATATTCTTGTAGTTCGTTCTAATACCATGCTAATGACTTTCTAGAGTATCTAATTGAGGTTCTTATCATATTTATTATGTGGCTAGATCAGATTAGTTATCCTTGTCACTATTATTATTATATATATCTTTTATGTGACACTTATCCCTGTATGAAGAGTTAGATATAATGTTCTCAATTATACATGCAATGATAGATGCTCAATCTCATATTCTATTCTATAATCAATATTGATGATTGCTAATCCCTTCCCAGTGGTAAAAATATAAATAACGATACCTGGAATACTTCCCGGTTAAAATGCTACATCGGTATTAATCTGTGCGCTTGCAGATCCCATTCATTATTTATTTAGAAGAGCAATTGCATATTTCAATACCGCGTCTCTCATGTCATGCTGGGGATGACAACTTGGCTTAAGTGGTGTGAGGGATAGGTTTGGCATTTTTGGCACCGTTACTAGATTTAGAGAACTTAGTCTACTTTTGGTAATGATGTTAAGAATACCCAACAGTACCTTTTGCTAACCTTACTTGTCTCTGGACCAGTCAAACTTGGAGTTGACATGGATGTTTTCTTGGAGCCATTGATGGAGGGATGAAAATGTTATGGGAAAAAGGTGTTCAAATGTTGGACGAGTATCGCAAAGATTCATTCACCCTAAGAGCAATTATTTTTGTTACTATCAACGATTACCCTGCTCCCTTTATTTTATCAGGGCAATTCAAGGGAAAGGTTGGTTGCGTGGTGTGCATAGATGGAACCCATTACGTGTCCCTTAATGCATCTAAGAAGATAGTGTACATGAGGCACAGACGCTTCTTATTGAAAGGACACAAGTACCGCCTGAAAAATATGGAGAAGTACTTTAACTACAATGATGAAAGTAACTCAGATGCACCATTAGGTAATAGCAAAGGCCATAGAGTTTTCAAAATAGTGAGCAACATTAAATTTGTGTTTGGAAAGAAGACAAAGGATGGAAAATTAAGAAAGGATGTCAGATCAAATCCAGGGGCAACATTCAAGAAGAAGTCCATTTTCTTCGAGTATTTGTCATACTCGAAAGACTTGGATGTATGACACGCGATCGATGGTATGCACGTCCAAAAGAATGTGTTCGAAAGTCTAATTGGCACATTGCTAGACATCAAGACCAAGACAAATGAAGGACTCAATTCACGCTTTGACATGGTGCAGTTAGGCATAAAAAAGAGCTTCATCCTATTCTTCAAGAAAATGGGAAGTACCATCTCCCAGCAGCAAGCTACAACCTCAACATAGATGAGAAACATGCGATGTGTGAGTGGTTGAAGAAATTGAAAGTCCCATCTGGATTCTACTCTAGCATACGGAGTTTTGTTTCAATGAAAGACCTAGCACTCACCAACTACATCTCACATGATTGTCATGTCAGGCGGACTACTTTCCTCCCTATTACAATAAGGGCTATAAATCTAGTATTCTTAAAAATGGCAGTCACACGATTTTGCTACTTTTTCAACAAGATCACACAAAAGGTAATTGACCGTGATGAGTTAGATTCCCTTCAGGAATTCACAGTGGAAACAGTGTCACAGTTTGAGATGTGTTTCCCCCCATCATTCTTTGATATCATGGTGCACCTTGTGGTGCACTTGGTTCCACAAATACAGGCACTGGGTCCCATGTACCTGCATGAAATGTGGACGTACGAGCGTTTTATGTAAATACTAAATGGCTATGTATCAACTTGTGCTCGTCCTGAGGCGTCCATGATAGAGGGGTATTGTACCGAAGAGGCGATTGAGTCCAGAGGACCATTCTTGTCGAGGGTGTCAATAAGGGGTACCCCAACCAACGCCCATAACGAAAGGGGCCGTACATAAATCGAGGCTCTAACTCGACACCCCCGCTTACACGCGTGATCACCCAAGCTCGATGTCGACCATCGCCTCGAACACGAAAATAAGGTCATGTGAATTGACAGAGGCTCGACTAAACAACGAACCGTCGAATACGGAAGTGGCTCGGGCGAATCGACAGGCCTCAACTGCAAAGGCGCCGCCCGTCGCCTGTCGCCGGTACAGAAGCCAGGGCATTTTAATGCGCTTGCCATGTCCTCACCTAACACGACAGTCACGGGAAACGTGATAGGGAGCAAGCACCCGTCCAATCCCACTTTCCGTAGCTTTATACCCTAGATAAGCAAGAGTACAACCAAGCACAGTGAGACAGTCAGGATGTCACGTCATGGTGTCCCTCGAGGCACCCAAAGTCAGCGCACCGCTCAACAAAGTAATACGTAGTGCCGGACCCTCGAGCGAACCCGTTCCTTCCCAGGGAAGAGTCAGGTGACGAAAGATAGCACCTCAACCACCCTAGATGTGACTACTGCCACGACATACAGGCGTGCCCATGCTTAAGCCAATCCAAGTTGATGTACAGGAGCCGAATTCAGAAGCATGCACGATCATCATCACAGTGCTCAGTAACAAGACGGCTCGAGGCCACGTCGGTGTGGAGGCCTCGAGTAGGTCAGTGCACCATTCCCCTATCGAGCCTTATTCTATTGCCTACGCCATGTAACCTAGGTCTCCCCTTGGAACTATAAAATGGGAGGCTGAGGAATAGATAGACAGAAGACTACACGCAGGACATCACCCCATACATCGCTTCCGTCTAGGACTTAGAATCCTCCGCAACACTCGCCTGTATTCACCCCTGTACAAGCACTTAGGTGCAAGATAATAGAAAACATCCCCCCCGCTAGACGTAGGGCCTTCTCTTGCCCGAACCAGGATAAATCTCTCTGTCCTTCTTGCATCACCATCTGGGAGAGGGAACACGCATACAAGTTTACTCGTTGGTGTGACCCCCCGGGGGCAAAACACCGACAGTTGGCGCGCTAGGTAGGGGTCCTGCGTGTTTTTCACCAACTTCCCATCTCCTTCCAGATGGCCACTCTCGTTTCGCTGATCCCACGCTCCACGGTGATTTGGTTCGGGAGCCTCGAGTTCATGTCCACCGGTTTCGGCTATGACATGATCCTGCTCTATGTCAAAGGATCGGGAGGAGCTCGCGTTGCACCCGCACGATCGAAGGCCCCGAGACGGCCTCGCCACCATGCCTCCCCGCCCAAGAAGAGGCGTGGATAGCATCACCACCGCCCCTCTACTGCTTCACAGTCGTCGACTCGTGCCAAGCGAGCAGTGGTGTAGGAGTCGACAACCCCGTGTGCCAAGGTCACGGATACAATGGCCCGGCGTCACGACGACCACATGACAACATTGGGCGATAACGCACCTCGCGCGCCCTCGCCCTCGACGACGCTGCTACCGCACGGGCTGTTCGCTTCAAGGAAACGCACCCGTTCGGTCTAGACAACGCCGCGACGTCGCTCGCCAGGGTGATATGCCCAGACACCAAGACTTACGTGGAGCGACCACAGGTCCTCCCGTGCCACGCTGAGACGTAGCAACAAGACCAACGGCCGGCCGAGCTGCTGGATTTTTCCTGGGTACGGAGCCTCCGATGCCTAGGACCCAGGCGATACACCATCACCTCGCTCAGACAGCGGCTAGCGGAGGTGGGACGCGGATGTTTCTATGCCGCAAAACCAGATCACGACTCCGAATCCGACAGCTATGACCCTATGAGGGAGTGCTTCAACGTCGACGGGGAAGTGGCAACCACTGACGACACGCAAGATGTCGTTGCCGCTGGCCGTGCCCAAGTAGCAAGAGAAGACCCCAGGACACCAGGGAACGACGGATAGGTCAACCCTCCAGCACAGGATGCCAAAGCGGCACAACTTGCACAATTACGGGAGCTCAAGGCCTAGATTGACGAGGACCGCGAACGACTCACCCAACTCGAGCGGGCCCTTGAGCAGGACCAACCAAACCCGCACGATGGAGGTGCGCGCGGTCGTGCTCGAGATGTGTACCGACAGATCGTTGGGGACAATGAGCTAGAGCCACCCGTTAGCCACTTCCCTCGGGCAGGCCAGAATATCATGGCAGCGACCAAGCTGCTGCGTAACATGCCCGAGCCTTCAAATACTCAGGCACGGAGCATTCGAGACGAGGTACAGACTCTGCTCCACATGGCAGCCGCTCAGCAAGCCGAGAGCTCGGCCTCTCGACGACAAGGGGTAGCCACAGAAAAGCACGCCGAACCAGCCCGACATGAGAGACGCGGTATTGAAATATGTAATTGCCCGACATGAGAGGAGGTGTCTGTCAACCAAGGACCACCCCCTCGAGATAGGAAAACTGCGCCCGTCTAGAAGCGCCTCATCGACAATTGAGGGCAGCGCGACGCCCGGTATGACATCGACGAGCATCGCCGCCGCTGACATGGGGATGCAGAGGAGCGCGGTTACAGCGCCCACCGCGGCGGACGATACGACAACGACGAAGACCGAATGGCCTCGGAACCACCGAGCCCACGAGTCTTTAGCAGAGCAATCCGCAGCACGCTGCTGCTAAGCCCGTTTTGACCCCCAACCAGCATTGCCAAATATAATGGAGAAACCAAGCCAGAACTGTGGTTGGTGGACTTCCGGCTAGCATGCCAGTTGGGAGGTGCTCCGAGCCATTGTTGGGTATACTTAACATCATTACCAAAAGTAGACTTAGTTTTCTAATTCTAGTAACGGTGCCAAAAATGCCAAACCTATCCCTCATACCACTTAAGCCAAGTTGTCATCCCCAGCATGACACGAGAGACGCGGTATTGAAATATGTAATTGCTCTTTTAAATAAATAATGAATGGGATCTGCAAGCGCACAGATTAATACCGATGTAGCATTTTAACCGGGAAGTATTCCAGGTATCGTTATTTATATTTTTACCACTGGGAAGGGATTAGCAATCATCAATATTGATTATAGAATAGAATATGAGATTGAGCATCTATCATTGCATGTATAATTGAGAACATTATATCTAACTCTTCATACAGGGATAAGTGTCACATAAAAGATATATATAATAATAATAGTGACAAGCATAACTAATCTGATCTAGCCACATAATAAATATGATAAGAACCTCAATTAGATACTCTAGAAAGTCATTAGCATGGTATTAGAACGAACTACAAGAATATTCCCTAAGTTATTCTCAACTATATAGTCTAGCATTATCATAGTTAGTGCAAGCATACTTAGCAATCATTGTGAGACAAGACTACACCCATGCATAGTGATATTAGCAAGGAATATGAGAAATATAGCAATCACTCCCCTGTAATAATGTTGCTCTGCCAGCCCAATACACGAGAGGGGGACTATATAAGAATCAATGAAGCTGTCACTATCACGAACCACCCCACGATCTGGCATATTGGGTACAATCGCAGATAAATACGGTATAAGCACCACGCCTACACAATATCTATCATTTACCCATGGATCCGATGGATAAACGCTATACGATCCTAAGCATGTATATAGATCCAATCTAACTAAGCCAAGTACATAACTATGATAAACTAAGAACAATATAATCTTGAATATAAGCAAGTAGAGCAAAGTCATAAGCAATATATTGAAGTAGAACAAAGTCATATTCATAATATTGAAGAACAAATATAATTAGAAGAACAATTAGAAGCACAATTAGAGAATTACCAAGAATCCTCTTGACAGATTCGGAAACCAATCGAAGATTGACTCCTTCTACTTCTAATCCTATGTAGCTATGCTAATCTAGATGTCTAATTGATGCGGTGGCTCTAATCTTGATCAGAGGCTTCTTCTCCCTTGAAGAATAATGAATTAGGGTTGAGAGGCTCTCTCCTCCAGGGGCGAGGGGGTCTGGTTTTATAGTCCCTTCAAGTGAATATGGGCCGTTGGATCAAACCGACTTAGATTGAACGGTTATCCTTGATCCTTTAGGTCGGTGGAGATCTCCCGAGAAACAGAGTCCTGATTGGACTCTCAGAGGGGGCGAGCGCCCAGGGCAGGAGGGCGGGCGCCCTACCTCTAGCCCCGTTCGGCCTTCGCTTCGGTCCCGTGGCTTCTGGAGTCTTCTAGATGTAAGATAATTGCGCGGCTTGTTAATATCTCTTTGTAATCCCGACGTGTGGGCCTTTCTTCCGTATTTCCTGATAACCCCCTGCAGAAATAGACAAACACCAAAACTCGTGGAATTCTGTCAGATAAAACCCTAAGTCTAGATGTCGATTTTATTTGGATCCTTTTCTTTGTTTATTTGATAATTAAATTTGATACTTAATGACCGTCAACAGCCATCATCCGCCAGTTACTGCTCTTCCTCTCTGACACCGCTCGCGTATGGCTCGAGGAGCTCCCCGCCAACCAGATTCACGATTGGACTGATTTGGTCCGGGTATTCAAGGGCAACTTCAAAGGGACCTACATATGACCCGGCAACTCGTGGGACCTCAGCAAGTGCAAGCAGAAATCAGGAGAATCTCTCCGAGAGTACGCTCGGCGCTTCTCGAAGCAGCGCACTGAGCTCCCGCACATCCCCGACCACGACGTCATTTTGGCCTTTGTCTCAGGCACCATGTGCAAGGACCTGGTACGGGAACTGGGTTGAAACCGGCCTCAGACCGTCGACGAACTGATGGATATGGTGGCGAACTACGCTGCGGGTGAGGAAGCGGTCGGTGCTTTCTTTAGCAATGAAGGAAGCAAAGGGAAGGCACCAGTGGATAATGACGAGGGCCCTAGCCGAGGGTCTAAGAAGAGCAAGAAGAAGAAGAAAGCGCGACCATTCAAGCGGGAGGCTCTCGACGATGGTAAAAAAGTACTTTGACAGCCTGGGGCTAAAGAAGGACGACCAAAGGAAAGACAAGAGCGACGACAAGGGGGAAACAAGGAAGACGAATGCTTCCCTGCCGTCCACGACTGCTACATGATCTACGGTGGACCCTCGACGTAGCTCACCACGAGGCAGCGCAAGAGGGAGCATTGTGAGGTCTTTGTGGCAAGGATGGTGGTGCCCCAGTACCTCAACTTGTCGAGCACCCCCATCACCTTCAACCGCGATGACCATCCCGATAGGGTGGTCGCTCCCGGCGTCTACCTGCTTGTCGTCGACCCTATCATCGTCAACACCAGGCTCTCGAAGGTCCTAATGGACGGCGGCAGTAGCCTGAATATCATTTACCTCGAGACCCTTCACCTTCTTGGCATCGAAAGGGCGCAACTCCAACCAAGCGCGGGCGGTTTCCATGGCGTCGTGCCAGGGAAAAAGGCATTGCCGGTAGGTCGAATGGACCTGCTGGTGTGCTTCGGCACAGCCACCAACTTCAGGAAGGAAACCCGCACCTTCGAAGTGGTGGGGTTTCGCGGTACGTACCACACCATCATTGGACGTTCGGGATACACCAAGTTCATGGCTATCCCCAACTACACCTACCTAAAGCTGAAGATGCTCGGGCCGAAGGGAGTCATCACCGTCAGCTCCTCCTACGAACACGCATATGAGTGCAATGTCAAATGCGTCGAGTATGGAGAAGCTGTCCAAAACTCCACCGAACTCGCCTCAGAACTCGAGGCCCTTGCCGCTGAGGCCCCAGAGCCCAAACGACATGCGGGCAGCTTTGAACCAGCGGAAGGCACTAAGAACATCCCGCTCGACCCCAACGGCTCCAACGACAAGGCGTTGACGATCAGCACCGACCTCAACCCCAAATAGGAAGCCGTGCTCATCGACTTTCTCCGTGCGAAAACAGATATGTTTGCATGGAATCCTTCGGACATGCCTGGCATACCGAGGGAAGTCGCCGAGCACTCCTTGGAGATTCGAGCCGGCTCCAAGCCAGTGAAGCAACGATTGCGTCGCTTCGACGAGGAGAAACGCAAGATCATTGGTGAGGAGATCCACAAGCTTTTGACGGCCGGATTCATCAAGGAGGTTCACAAACATCCCGACTGGTTAGCAAATCCTGTATTAGTTAAGAAAAAGAATGGGAAAATGAGGATGTGTGTCGATTACACAAGTTTGAATAAAGCATGTCCAAAAGTTCCTTTTCCTTTACCACACATCGACCAAATTGTTGATTTTACCGCGGGATGTGAAACCCTTTCGTTCCTTGATGCATAATCTGGCTACCATAAAATAAAGATGAAAGAGTCCGACCAGTTCGCGACATCTTTCATCATGCCTTTTTGGATGTATTGTTACGTGACCATGCCCTTCGGGCTTTGAAACGCTGGGGCGACATACCAGCGATGCATGCTCCACGTGTTCGGCGAACACATAGGGTCGACGGTCGAGGCATACGTCGATAACATCGTCGTCAAATCGAAAAAGCGAGATGACCTGATTCAGAACCTCGAGGTCGCCTTTAGCTGTTTACACACTAATAGAATGAAGCTCAACCCCGAGAAGTGCATCTTCGGCGTGCCTCGAGGCATGATCCTAGGTTACATAGTCTCCCAACGCTGCATCGAGGCTAATCACGAGAAAGTCTCGGCCGTTGCAAGGATGGGGCCGATTCGAGACGTCAAGGGCGTGCAAAAAGTCACGGGTTGCCTGGCGGCACTGAGCCGTTTCATTTCAAGGTTAGGAGAAAAGGCGTTGCCACTATATTGGCTCTTGAAAAAAGTTGATCGTTTCTCCTAGACCCCCGAGGCTGAGAAAGCCCTCGACAACTTGAAAAAGACGCTGACCACCGCCCCGGTCCTAGTTCCCCCTCAGCCTACGGAGCCTCTGCTCCTATACGTCGCAGCAGCGACCCAGGTGGTTAGTGCGGCTGTGGTGGTCGAAAGGCTGGAGGAAGGACACGCGTTACCAGTCCAGCGGCCAGTCTACTTCATCAGCGAGGTGCTCTCGAAAACCAAGGTACGGTACCCCTAGATTCAGAAATTGATCTATGCCATGATTCTCGCCCGACGCAAGCTGCAGCACTACTTCCTCGGCCACCCAATCACAGTGGTCTTGTCCTTCCCCTTAGGCGAGATCATCCAGAATTGAGAGGCCACTGGGAGGATCGCCAAATGGTCGGTCGAGCTCATGGGTGAGACCCTCACTTATGCGCCCCGCAAAGCCATCAAGTCTCAAGCCCTGGCGGATTTCGTCACGGAATGGACCGACACTCAGCTCCCCCCAGCTCAGGTTCAAGCAGAGCTGTGGACGATGTACTTCGATGGATCCCTCATGAAGACGGGAGCTGGGGTAGGCCTGCTGCTCATCTCACCCCTCGGCGTTCACATGAGGTATGTCATTAGAATACACTTCACCGTGTCCAACAACGTTGCAGAATACGAGGCCCTCGTCAACGGGTTAAGGATCGCCATCGAGCTAGGAGTTCGTCGCCTCAACGTTCGGCGCGACTCACAGCTAGTCATCGACCAAGTAATGAAGGCTTCGAGCTGCCACGACCCGAAAATGGAGGCATACTTCAAGGAAGTACGCAAGCTCGAGGACAAATTCCACGGCCTCGAGCTCGTTCACATTGCACGATGATACAACGAGGCAACCGACGAGCTCGCTAAGATCGCATCAACTCGAGGCACCGTCCCACCCGACGTGTTCTCGAGAGACCTGCACGAGCCATCCGTCAACCTGGGCGTGGGGGCTAACATCAAAACCCCCACTCCCAAACCAACCGACGCTATCGAAGCCTTACTAACGGCAGTAGAAGTAATGAAGATCGAACAGCGTCCCGGTCAACCGTTCGACTGGCGTACGTCGTTCCTCGATTGCCTAATCCGGTGTGAACTACCGGAGGATCGATCCGAGGCCTATCGTATCGCTCGACGGGCCAAATCGTACGTGATCTACGGTGAAAACGAAGAGCTATACCATCGAAGCCCGATAGGGATCCTACAGCGCTACATCACCATAGAAGAAGGTCGAAAGCTCCTCGAGGACCTACACTCGGGGGCTTGCGGCCACCAAGCTGCTCCCAGAACCCTTGTAGGGAATGCCTTCCGACAAGGTTTCTACTAGCCAACGGCCGTAGCTGACGCCATAGAGCTCGTTCGCTCGTGCCATGGGTGTCAATTCTATGCCAAGCAAACCCATCTCCCTGCTCATGCTCTCCAGATGATCCCCATCACATGGCCATTTGCGGTGTGGGGTCTCGACCTCGTGGGCCCTCTACAGAAAGCTACGGGAGGATACACCCATTTGCTGGTAGCCGTCGACAAATTCTCCAAATGGATCGAGGCTCGACCCATCACAAACAACCGCTCCGACCAGGCCGTCCTTTTCTTCACCGACATTATCCACCGGTTCAGGATACCCAACGTCATTATCACCGACAACGACACGCAGTTCACCGGCAAAAAGTTCCTGGACTTCTGCAACCGGCATCACATCCGTGTGAACTGGTCCGTGGTAGCTCACCCTCGAACTAACAGCCAGGTCGAGCATGCCAATGGCAGGATTTTGCAAGGACTTAAACCAAGAATCTACAACCGGTTGAAGAAATTTGGCAAGAAATGGGTCGAAGAACTCTCCTCGGTCCTATGGAGCTTAAGGACGACGCCAAGCAGGGCCACGAAATACACCCCGTTCTTCATGGTCTGTGGCTCCGGGGCTGTGCTTCCAACAGACCTTGAGTATGGGTCACCTCGACTCAAGGTCTACAACGAGAGTAGACAAATAAGGAGACCCGAGAAAATGCGGTCGACCAGCTCAAGGAAGCTCGAGACATGGCCCTCCTCAACTCCGCAAGATACCAGCAGAAGCTCCGACGCTATCACGACAAGCACGTGCGCAAAATGGATCTGAACATGGGCGATCTCGTCCTACGATGATGACAAGTAACCAAGGATGCCACAAGGTGACTCCACCCTAGGATGGCCCATACGTGGTGGCCGAGGTCTTGAAGCTAGGGACGTACAAGCTCGCGGACAAAAAAGGGGCGGCCTTCACCAACGCATGGAACATCGAACAGCTACGTCGCTTCTACCCTTAGAGCTTCGAGGCTTTACATTTTCATGCACAATTTGTACCGAGACCCTATGAATGAATATGTGAATAAACGAGAATATTTTTTCAAGTAGTTTACGCTATCATCGGTCAAATGTCGACGTTAGGAGGAAGTCCCAACTATGACCCATCATAGTCGACACAACCTTGGGGGCTAGCGGGGGGGACCCCCCCCAGGTTCCTAAAAATCGAACGACTTATTCTTTTCAAGCCCTAAGGAAACCCCGCAAGATCAAGTAGCAAAGGCACCTCGAACCCTTTAAGGGTCGAGAAACGTCGAGCCTGAGAACCCTTACACCCCCAGGCTGTGGTAACTCTACTCACTTCCTCACCCTTAAGGCAATCGAAGTTGCCTCAACAAAAAGATCGAACGAGAATACAAACTTAGGTAGGAAAGGAAACCAAGGAAATTCGAGCGTAAAAATAAACAAATATACATGAAAATCACAAGTCTCGAGACCACTCAAGCCACAACTTTAGTTAAGACAAGTGATAAGTATTTTACAACGGGTCTAGATAACCAGAATAGGCTCGCAGGCCTTAGTCCACATCTCTGCCCTCACCACCGCCTTCTACACCCAGGCTAGTCTCAGGAGGGAGTACCTCTGGCTCGAACAGCCTCGCTAGCCTTTCCCCAGGGACCTCTGCATCGTCGATCAAGGCATGGAGCCTCTCGTTCTCGGTGTTGGTCTTGGAAATATCGGTGACGAAGCTGTGGGACACTACCTCCATGTCGTAGGAGAAGCCCGAGCAGACGACCACCATCGCTCGCTTCACCCCGATATGAAGGGCGTCCCGCACCCGATCCCTCAGCGTGGCACCTAAGTAGCACAGCTGGTCGACCAGCGCATCACCTCGAGCCACCTCCCTCGAATCATCCACAGGCTCGAGCTCCCAGGAGGTTGAGAGGTCGCTTATCGCAGTCCTTAGTCGACCGTTTAAAGCAACCTCCCCCTCAAGCAGAGCCTTGGTAGAACGGGCGTCGACCTGGGCAGCCAGGAGATCATCCTTGAGCCCTACAAAGACTGACATAGGAGAGTTAGGCAACACAAGAGAAATACCTTACAAAAGAAACACGAAAGTATGGAGAAACTTACCACGGATCCTTTCTTCGAGAGCTGTGTTCTCACCAACTAAATCAGTGTTAGCCCTCTCGATATCCTTATAAGAGCGAGCCAGTCAGAATTTGCGGCCCACAAGTCCTCGATCATCTTACCTGCTTATAAGATGGCTCCCTCCTTCTCCAGCAGCATTCCCTTCAGACGGTCAACGTCGTCAGAGAAGCTGCGAGAACGAACTCGCTCCGCCTCGAGGTCCTCATGGGCCTTCTTTCCAGCCTCCTCCGTGGCGCTCCGAGCGATCTCGCTCTTCACACACTCTTCCTTTATCTCACGATAAGCCTCCTGGGCGGAGGCGAGATCTGACTTAATGAGGCTCTTCTCCTTGTCAAGCTCGGCGGCCGCACCATTGTAATGCGCAGCCTCTTCCTGGGCCTTGGAAGCCGTCTCCTTAGCTGAGGCGGTCTGCTCCCTCAGCTGCACGGCCTCTTCCTTCGCCTTCTCCGAGGCCTCACGAGCCTTGGCCAGGGCAGCCTCCGTCTCTTTCTTCTCCGCAGCCACCATAAGGTCCTTGTACGCCTTGAGAAGCTTTTCCTACGACTCGAGGAGTTGCTCCTTGAGAAGAGGGAGCTGCTCCCAACCGCCTCTCGTCGCATGAATAAAACCCGACTTTAGGTGGGAGGTCTCTTTCAGAACCTGCAGCAAGTAACCGAACAATAACAATATGAGACAAAAAATTCCCAAATAACAAAGGTCCAAAGGGGCTTACAAAGTAAGCGTGGCCGAGCCCATTGTTGACAATGTCAGACATAAGTCCCACAACGTGCTTCATCCAGAGACGAAGCTCCTCGAGGTGCTCCCACTTCTCCACCTCCTTCCAGTCGTCCATCATGATGTTAGGCTCCTCTGGACAGGTAGAGGCTTGAAGGCGGATCCTCCCAGGGCCCCAGTTCTCCATCTCCTCCTCCGTGCATGCCTTGATGCCCCGGATAAGCTCCTGTATAGTCTCGAGCGACCCCCCGTGGTGCAAGAATACATCGACAAGGGAGGGAAACCGCCCATCGTCATCCACCGTCCTCCAGGTCCCGGTCTCGCCAGTATCACCTCCGCCTAAGGTCCCAGCCTCATCATCCCCGACGGTGCTAAGATCCACCCTTGGCCGTCGGTCTCGAAGGAACCCGGGAGCGATCCCCTCGATAACATAAATCATGCCCTTGATCTCGGAATGGGGATCTGCCGGCGTGCGCATGGCACAAGCAAGCACCACCACACCGTCTCTCACACCCTGGCTCGGCTGGGATGGAGGTTGGCCCTCTCGGACAGAGCCACGCAGGGGTTGGAGGACCATAGACCGGCAGTCCCTCTTCCTCGGTCTCAGGCCCTTGCGGCGACAGCAATTCTGGCTGGAGTGGGTGTTGCAGTCGCTGTTCGAGCAGCTCTTCCAGCTGTTGGATCCACTGCTGCTGCTGTCATTGAAGCTCCAGCAGCTCTTGCTGCCGGCACTGCTCCAACTACTCCTCGAGCTGTTCTCCCCTCCACAGCGGTGGCTGCTCCTCCTCCTGCTGCGGTTGCCAGACCTGTGCCTCTTGCGGTTTTCTTCCCTGATGGTGACGGGGTCTCCTACGCACCCCAGACTGCAGAGTCTCGAGGGCTCCCTCCTGACCCTGGAGACGAAGCGTCTCGACCCGCCTTGGTGACGGCGGGGCGGTTCCAGAGACGTCGCCCCCCCGACGGACGAGGCGGGGTCCCCTCGACATCCGTTGACGGTCGAGGATCGGAGAAACCTGTGTGCATGCCAAGATAATACGTTAATCGCAAAGGAATTCGGCGCAAGAATGGCCCAAACTCCAATACCACGGGAAGAAGAATAAATCACTCACCCGAGCCTATGGAGACCACCGCCACTTTAAGTTTCTTGGCCATCGAGGGTTGGGCCTGTTCCAATGGCCTCTTTAACCTAAGAAAAGGAGGAATAGCTTAAGAAAAGCAGAAACCAAAAGGGGCACAAGACATCGGAAACAAAAATCGCAACGTAAAAATCTTACCCACGTGAAGAACAACCCGCCTGCCAGTCCCTCGACCAGCCGGCCTCGAGCCACCCCACGTTGAGACCCTGGGTTTCTCCTGGGCAGGCACGGGCCTCGGCTCCACACCTCCTGCCTGGCTAGTGCTCCCACGACCCCCTTCCCTCTGACTTGAGGCCGCATTGGCGGCGCGGCCGTGGGTCAATGGCCCCGTCGCCATAGTCTTGACCCGATGGCCCGCTGCGGGCGCAGGAGGGGTATCGGCACGAGAGCTGCGCCGCGAGGACTCCCTTTGCTGACCGTCGTGAGGACTGCCTGATGTCCTCTTAGGAGCCCCCGCCCGCGATACGTCGACGTCGGCTCGCGACGAGCCCTCGAGGATTCTGTCAAGGCGAGCTGCCATACCCTCAGAGTCATTGTTGTCATCGTCGCCCTCGTTGCCATCGTCCTCGTCAGGGGAATCCTCCTCGGACTCCCCCTTCTGCCTCGATTTCGCACGGCGTTTCTCGAGTGCTTGCCGCTCGAGATTCTTTTTCTTCTCTTTTTTCTTTTCCAAGTCCTTTGTGGACTTTTGCTTCTCCGGCGGACTCGCATCTCCTCTCACGATCGATGCCGTCCTCCTTTACCGGAGGCTTTGAGGACCGAGCATCGATCGATCCCTGTACAAGCTAGCGTATGTCCCAGGGAGGATCGGAATGATCAAAAAATGAGCAATGGCGATAAGAAAAGCTGACCAGGTTGCAGTAGCCCTCGTCAGGCTTCATGGGGAAGCTATTGACGTGCTCGGGCTGGAAATCACCAACGACGACCGCCTTGACCCTAACAGCGACTTCTTCATCCGCAGGAGCCTGGTTAGACATCCGGCAAGCCTCGAGGTCCCGAGACAAGACACCGGGACCCATCTCGTCCATCCTCAGCGGTCGAGACATGAACGAGAGTACCCGTCGATGATGTACCGCTGAGAGGACAAGCGCGGCGGTCAGGCCTTTTCGCGTAGCGTCTTTAGGGCGTCGAGGATGGGGCAGAGCCGCGATTGGAGGGTCTTGACGACGCCATAGTTCCAGTGCTCCGGGCCCTCTGAGATCAGGCGCCTAGTGTAGTCAGGGAAGAGGTCATCGTCGTTTCAAAGATAGAACCATTAGGAATCCCATTGGGCGTGGTTCGACGTCAGCCCAATTGGGATGTACTCTCGAGGCTCCTCCGCCTGGCCTGTCTTCTGCACCAGGTTAAGGCAGCTGGCCCGCACTGGCTTCCTCACCCCTGTGGCTCCACCAGGGGCACGGAAGAGCTCGCCCTGATACAGATGAAGCCACAGATCCCAGTGCGGCATCATCCCCAGGTAGCCTTCACACACCATGACAAAAATCGCCGCGGCGGTGATGGCGTTCAGCGAAAAATGCTAGAGCTCCACACCGTAGTGGTGGCAGAGCGCCCGCATGAAGCGGCTTGGGGGAGAACCGAGGCTGTGGCGATGAAACTTGGCAAAGGAAACCACATACCCCTTAGGCGGTCTCGGCTCCCGGTGGTCCGCCGCCGGCGCGATCCACTTCGGCGGCAACGAGGAAACGCGGTGGCGCAGGAGTCCCTCCTTCTCGAGATCCAACAACCGGCGGTCTGTCATCGATGACGGGCACCAGTCATCAGGAGTGACGAGCCTCACTGGCATCTTGACGGAAGAAGAAAGGTGGCTCTGCTGCTATGTGCTCGAGGATGCGCGCGCGTTAAGATGGCAAGGAGAGCAAAGGCAAGAACAATGGCGGAAAGTGGAAGGGGAAGCAGCCGATAGACCTGACGATATTTATAGACGTCCAACCCCCAACGTGTAGACCCAGCAAATATGGTAACCTCCCTATTAAATGTGCCGCCTAACGGTCTTGTTACTCTCACTGACAGGACGCCACGAATTCCACAACGGCACAGTGCTGCAACGGCTCCCACCTAAAAAGGCGCGCCCAACGGGCAAGAAAGCGAACCGCCACGGCTCTTCCTTCTCCTCTAAGATAAGGTATGTGCGACCGCAATAGAAATCTCAAGGGATCGCAGACCGGCCCGCTGGATGGGTTCGATGGTCGCCCTCGAGTACCAGAGTAAGTGATGCCCGGCGAGGGGTCGAAAATGAGACCTGCCTCGAAAACTCACTGGGGATATCCAAGGTAGGGGCAAGAGGGTCGAGAGGAATCCCCACGGAAGGAGGCAGCGAGCCGCTGGACTCTATCAAACGAGACTAGTAACCCTGACCACACTAACCCTGCTTTTACGAGAACTCCTCCGGGCTGCAGCTAACCCCCTCAAACGGGGCACGGGTTCTCACTTGGATTACCCGATAGGGACTCGACCAGGGGTAGGTGACGCTCGCTCCACCGAGAGTACGTCACGACTCCAGCCTCGAAAAAGCAAAACCGACCGGCTAAGGCTCAAAGCCCCTCTTCGATGACGAAAGTCTTTCAGAGAAAGGGGAGATCGAGAACAATTCCATTAGAAAAAGCAGTATAGCCCTCGAAGGAGTCAAAGACTGCTCCAAGGGCTCGGGGGCTACCCCCGCGGGGGTCGCTCGCGCGACCCACGGAAACTTGACCAACGGAAGAGCCTCTACTCGAGCACAAGCGCTCGAGTAGAGACTCGGGGGCTACTGTCGAGGTTGTCAATAAGGGGTACCCCAACCAAAGCCCATAACGAAAGGGGCCGTACATAATTCGAGGCCCTAACTCGACACCCCCGCTTACACGCGTGATCACCCAAGCTCGATGTCGACCATAGCCTTGAACACGGAAATAAGGTCGTGCGAATTGACAGAGGCTCGACTAAACAACGAACCGACGAATACGGAAGTGGCTCGGGCGAATCGACAGGCCTCGAGCGCAAAGGCGCCGCCCGTCGCCTGTCGCGGGTACGGAAGCCAGGGCATGTAATGCGCCTGCCATGTCCTCTCCTAACCCGACAATCACGGGAAACATGATAGGGAGCAAGCACCCGTCCAATCCCACTTTCCGTAGCTTTATCCCCCAGATAAGCAAGAGTACAACCAAGCACAGTGAGACAGTCAGGATGTCACGTCACGGTGTCCCTCGAGGCACCCAAAGTCAGCGCACCGCTCAACAAAGTAATACGTAGTGCTGGACCCTCGAGCAAACCCGTTCCTTCCCAGGGAAGAGTCAGGTGATGAAAGACAGCACCTCAACCACCCTGGATGTGCCTACTGCCATGACGTACAGGCGTGCCCACGCTTAAGCCAATCCAAGGCGATGTACAGGAGCCGAATTCAGAAGCATGCATGATCATCATCACAGTGCTCAGTAACAAGACGGCTCGAGGCCACGCCGGTACGGAGGCCTCGACTAGGTCAGCGCACCATTCCCCTATCGAGCCTTATTCTATTGCCTACGCCATGTAACCTAGGTCTCCCCTTGGAACTATAAAAGGAGAGGCTGAGGAAGAGATAGACAGAAGACTACACGTAGAACATCACCCCATACATCGCTTCCGTCTAGGACTTAGAATCCTCCGCAACACTCGCCTATATTCACCCCTGTACAAGCACTTAGGTGCAAGATAATAGAAAACATCCCCCCGCTGGATGTAGGGCCTTCTCTTGCCCAAACCAGGATAAATCTCTATGTCCTTCTTGCATCACCATCTGGGAGATGGAACACGCATACAAGTTCACTCGTTGGTGTGACCCCCCGGGGGCAAAACACCGATAATTCTGCAATAATGTCCTAAAAGACCAGGTGATGCGACATGTTGTCCCGATCTTCACGACGTAGGTAGAATACCGATAACTAGCTGAAGAACAGCCGGATAACTTGCTGCAAGCAGCGATAACTAGTGCAACCTGGCAAATAAAACTCGAAGCCAACCACCGTCTTTAACCGGCAATGTGAATCGAGGATTCGCCCAACCACACTCTCAAAGAACCAACCAACACAGCCTACAATCAATCAAGGAATACCTTGAAGGGAGTAGGAGCACCAGTTGGGAGCGGATGAAGCCGCCGCCTATGTAATCCTGTGAGGAAATCACAAGAGCAAGGGATAGAGATCACTCTCTGAATATTTGCTAGCACACAGCTAAACAAAAGGGGTTCTGTATTTCAATTATCAAAAGTCTTAGATTACAATGAGTCTTAGGGGGTATTTATACTAGCAACAGCCCTGCTAGATAGGTATGAAAATGAAATAGAGTTTCTCAGAGAAGGCAATGTGAAAGGTCCCCTCGAAATGGATTCCCGAAGTGGCTTCGCGTGACTGTTGGCCTCCAGAGCAGTTTCCAATAAACTTACCATAACTTTTTATTGGGAAGTCCAAATGATGAACCGTTTCTTGGGTGTCAAACTAGACTCAAAGGGCTTTCCAGCAACGTATGCCAACTAGCATGAAACGTTGTAGATTGGTACAGTTTTACTTGGCAAGTTGTACCAATATTCTATCACGACAGACTGTTGACCTTCTGAGCAGTCTGTACTCATTATGGTCTGCAGGCAATATGGTGTATCCAAACTCGTCACCACTGGACTCATTGGAAAGTATACTCGACAAGTTTTCAAACAAGTCCTCATGGACCTTCATAGCTTTTGTGACTAAAAAGTTATGAAGATTTCCTTGCACTGGTCCGTTTTTGACTTCCACTGGTCCGTTTTTGACTTCTTCTGGAACTTGCATTGGTCCGTTCTTCAGGTCCGATTCATCCTTCTCTTCTTCTATATACCTGAGTACAATCAAGGTACAACACTTAGGTAGTATATAATTCTTATTAATGTTAAAATGAATCTCACAAAGTAGCGCGTGGACCTTTTGTTGTAGCTTCTTTTCACGACTACGTGTAATCAGTCCATTGATGAAATGGGCTGGTGTCGGTGTAGGTGAAACTTGAGTGGATGTAGCTTGACTTGGAGCTTGTGACATCTTGCTTGGTGGCGTGGTCATATCACCAGGTTGCAATAGGTTTGCCTCCGTCAAGACATGAGGGTAGGCTACATGGATGTGGGAGGATTGGACGGAAATCATTCATCCCACCAGATTACAATACACTACTTGATGCACATCACAACATCTTACATCAGCTCTCGATAATGGAGCATTTGATTGAACAACACATGAATGAGCTTCGAGAACATAATCGTTGGCAAACAGAGGATTGGGTAATGAAGGAACATAAGAAACAGTTGTACACATGGCTAAGGGAGCAGGACATTCCATATGGGGAAACAATTGAGAAACAAACAATCAAGGCTTTGGCATCTAGACCATCACGCCAAGTCATAACATGGCAAGCCTATGACATAAGTGGATTCACATTCCATACCAAGTCCAAGGACCAAAAGAGCAAGACACAAAATAGTGGTGTTCGATGCGAGGCCATAGATGACAAAACTGGTGATATTATTACATACTTTGGCTTCATCGAGGACATATGGGAACTAGACTATGATACATTTTAGATCCCTGTGTTTCGATGTCAATGGGTTGAAGATAAACATGTCACAGTGGATAATTATGGGGTCAGAGTTCTTGATCTAAGTAAGGTGGGATATAAAGATGACCCGTGGATCCTTGCTAATCGTGCTGCACAGGTTTTTTATGCTGAACAGATCCTTTCTAAGAATGAGAAGAAAAGTACCGACAAACCGAAACATGTAGTTTTTCCAGGAAAGCAACAAGCAGTTGGAGTTCACAGTGTATCGGATCTGGAGGATTTTAAACAGTTCAGTGATATGTCCCTCTTTGTGGACCATCCTATGAAGATAAAAAATATTGAGCGAAGCATCCCACAGAGTTCTTTGCCATAGGTGCCCCCTGGTGGACAAGGAAGAATAGTAGCGGCCTAGATTGTATCTGTGATTCATCATGTAAACTCTGGTATGAAATGTATGTGAATCTCACACAAACTTTATGAAACTATATGTGAGACTTGTGGATTTAGAACTACACTGTTGAAATGCTTTGTCAAATGCAAAAATGTCCTATGTATGAAATGTATATCTTGATGAGTGGAACAAACTTTGTATTCATGACTTTTCGAGTTGGGGACGTCTTGGGTTTCGAAAATGTGTGTGTAGCTGTGGAAATTTGAAATTTCAAAATTTGAGTGGTCCAAACTCTCTCAAATGAAAAGTTGACCCTCACACACAATGTGTATCTTGATGAGCTGGACAAACATTGTATTCATGACTTTTGTATCTGAGACTACCAAGGGTCTGGTCAAAGTGACTTTTTAGAAAAAATCCAAGATTTAACTTGGTCAAACTAGGCACTAAATGACCTGAAATGAAAAACATTTGAATACATGGGTGTTAGAGCTCCTCAAGATACACATTCCATACATAGGATATTTTGGTATTTGGGAAAGGATTGGTAAACTCTAGTCACAAAGTGTTGAATCTCACACAAACTTTATGTAATTAAATGTGAGACTTGTGGATTTAGAACTACACTTTTGAAACGCTTTGTCAAATGCGAAAATGTCCTATGTATGAAATGTATATCTTGATGAGTGGAACAAACTTTGTATTCATGACTTTTCGAGTTGGGAACGTCTCGAGTTTCGAAAACGTGTGTGTAGCTATGGAAATTTGAAATTTCAAAATTTGAGTGGTCCAAACTCTCTCAGATGAAAAGTTGACCCTTACACACAATGTGTATCTTGATGAGCTGGACAAACTTTGTATTCATGACTTTTGTATGTGAGACTACCAAGGGTCCGGTCAAAGTGACTTTTCAGAAAAAATCCAAGATTTGACATGGTCAAACTAGGTCAAACTAGGCACTAAATGACCTCAAATAAAAACTTTTGAATACATGGGTGTTAGAGCTCCTCAAGATACACATTCCATACATAGGATATTTGGCATTTGGGAAAGGATTGGTAAACTCTAGTCACAAAGTGTTGAATCTCACACAAACTTTATGAAACTATATGTGAGACTTGTGGATTTAGAACTACACTTTTGAAATGCTTTGTCAAATGCAAAAATGTCTTATGTATGAAATGTATATCTTGATGAGTGGAACAAACTTTGTATTCATGACTTTTCGAGTTGGGGACGTCTCGGGTTTCGAAAACGTATGTGTAGGTGTGGAAATCTGAAATTTCAAAATTTGACTAGGTCAAACTAGGCACTAAAAGTCCTCAAATGAAAAGGTTTTGGATATAGAGGAGTTAGAGCTCATCAAGCTCTACCATTCATACAATATGCAATATGCATTTGAAATTTATAATAATATAAAAATAATATATAGGTGTGAAACAATATAATTATATTATAATATCATTATACAATTAATATATAAACAATATAATTATGTTACAAATATAGAATATAGAAATAATTATGTTAAAATATTATTATATTATAATTTCAATATGCAATAATAAAAAAATAGTTACCAAAAATATAGAAAACAATAATAATAAAAAAAATACAAAATATTTTGTAAAGGCAGGTGGTATTGACCACCGCCTGTATAGTACTATTTCTACAGGCGGTGGTCAATGCCAACAGCCAGTAGAAATCAATTTCTACAGGCGGTTGGCATTGACCACCGCCTATAGAAAGCATTTCTACAGGCGGTGGTCAATGCCAATCGCATGTAGAAATGGAGGCCATATAAAGGCCGCGCGCAGACCCTCGAAATTTTCTAAGTCTGAAGGCGCGCCAGAAGTTCAAATCCACGCCGGCAGGGCTGCTGAAATTTTCTGTCGAGCATCCAGATCCATCGCCCATCGTTCTCCGTCGAGCATCTGTCGCCCGTCGTCGTTTCCGTCGAGGTAAGCTCACTCGGTCGCCGCGGGAGCGCACGGGGTCGAGGAGAGGGAGGCACCGCGCACGCGGCCTCTGTTCGCCGCCGGCGGCGCGGCCCGAGGCCGCTGGACGGCCGTCGTTGGGGGCAGGGCTGCGGGTGCGGCTGTGGCTCAACGCGGGGAAGCCTCAGGGGCTGCGCGCAACCGCCTCGGGGGAGTCTCGGGGCTCCTCAACCGAGGCGGCGGCGGCGGTGTGCTTGCTGCGGCCGGCGGAGAGGGTGAGGGGGAGAGGGAGGGGGAGGGGCACGGGCCGGTGGGCCGCCTGCCCAGCTGGGCCGGCCCACTAGCGCCCATTTTTTTTCTTATTTTTTATTTTTCTTATATAATGTATATGATGTATAATTGTCCTAAATAATTATTAATTGTCGTAAATAAATGTATATGATGTATTATTAATTATTAATTGTCCGAAATATTTATTAATTGTCCTAAATAATTATTAATTATTAATTGTCTTAAATAAATGTATATGATGTTTTATTTATCTTATAATTATTAATTGTCCAAAATAATTATTAATTGTCCTAAATAATTGTCCTAAATAAATTATTAATTATTTTATAATGCAATTATTTATAACGCAATTATTTACAATGCAATTATATATATAATTATGTATAAAAATAATAAACAATTAATATTTGCTTTTAGTTTAAGTGTCTATGTATATACATTATTTATAATGCAATTATTTACAATGCAATTATATATATATGTGTATAAAAATAATAAACAATTAATATTTAATAATTTACAATGCTAAGTAATTATTATTTCTTTATTTATAATGCAACTATTATAATGCAATTATTTACAATGCAATTATATATATATATATAATTATTTATGTGTAAAAATAATAAACAATTAATATTTGCTTTTAGTTTAAGTGTCTATGTATATACATTATTTATAATGTAATTATTTACAACGCAATTATATATATATGCGTATAAAAATAATAAACAATTAATATTTAATAATTTACAATGCTAAGTAATTAATATTTCTTTCTTTATAATGCAACTATTTATAATGCATGATGCATATGCTAAGTAATTATTTGTATAGATTATCACGATGACTTCTCCAACCCCAAACCAAGCGTCAGGGTCTGACCGCATCGAACAAGCATCGGAAAAAGGTTCGGACCACACAGAGAAGGTGCAAGTGTCACTACACTGAGCAAGCACAAGGGTCGGACCACACGGAGAATGCATTAGAACGTGAATCAAGTCCTTCATACGAGACCTCCCCTAGCGACATTCCAGATCCTCGCATAGAGAGGAACGCTCGTCGTGAATTCGAACGTGACCCTGATTACATTCCAGAAGGAGATGAGGTGATGAATTACTCATCCATAATTAAATCTTCCTAACTTTTATGTCCCTCAGTATATGTACATGAATGATTTATGTGTTTAACTTTTAACATGAACAGGAGGTGTTATCTCAGTTTCATGAACTGAAAGAGATCCTATCCCAAGAAGAATTCATACATGAAGGTGCACCCGAACCGACGACGGAGACAACCACCGAGAAGACCATCGAGAAGACTGATGACAGGAAAAGGAAACGAGGTGACAGGACTGAATCAGTTTCCAAAAGTCACGTTCAGAATTACAGATGTGAGCCCGATAGGACAACCCGTAGCTCCTCTAGAGGCCTTACCTAAGTGGCGTAACGCACTTGGATTCTTAGTTAGGGACCATCTTAACATCACACTCAGGGAGTGGGCAAAAGTGGACCCAAATGAAATCAAAAGAATGTGGAACAAGCTACCTACAAGGTTTGTTTTACCTCAGGTTCAGAAGACCTAGTAAAGGAGTGCACATTGAAGCAGTGGGGAATCATGTTTAGGAATTACAAGTCTGAGTTGAATTCTAAGTGGGCAAAGAAAGGGTTGGACCCGACAAAAAGGTATAAAATCACTGCTGGTCAATGGGCGGTGTTTCTAGAGTAGAGGAGTACCGAGGAGTTCAAAGCTTTGAGCGAATCTAAATCCGAGCTCACAAAAAGGAACAAGTACCGCCATCACCTAGGCACAGGTGGTTACCGGCGCAAGCTTGCACAATGGGAGCAAGAGGATGAAGTGCAGAGGGCTAAGGGTCTGCCAGCGCTCCCTGACCAACTTGGTCGTAGGGGCTCGAGGTGGATTCGTGCTCGTGTAGCGGCAAAGGAAGCCAAGTCTGGTTTATCATTTTCTGAGCCAATGGTCGAAGAGGCAGCGAAGAATATTTTCGCGGTGGTAGCTAAGCAGCAAGCGGACGAATTTAAGCCTCAAAGGGAGAAAGATGTGCGTACTGTTGCTCTGGATAACCCAGAGCATCCTGGTCGTGTACGAGGCATCTTATCAAAGGAAGGATGGAAAGAAGGATTCGGACCAGAGTGGGAAGCAATGTATAGGAAACGGGATCGCTACAAGGAAGAAATGTCTAATTATTTTAAGGAGAAGGCTAAGAGAGAAGTCGAAGAGGTGATGCATAAAATCCTCTCCAATCCTCCTCCTAAGTTGATGCAGCGATTGGCGACCGCAATGTCTAGCCAATTAAGTGGACAACAGCCTCCTCAAATGCAGCTAGTCGTCACCCCGACAACAACAGAATAAGCTCCGGCCGTCCCAAGCAGTATTGCGTCTACCGGAGATAAGGTCCGCTATCCAGTTGATGAGATCGATAGTCCTGTGCCTTGTTCCCTAGTCATAAGGTATGGTTTTAACAATAACCGTACAAGGGAAGTAGCCACAGGACTTGCGATCCCGGGGCGTCAATTCCATGGTAGTGAGATCCCTGAGGACTACTGCAGGGTGGAAGTATTGACAGTTGTCCAAGGATATGAGGACGACATGCTAGACATTCCCAGTCCCGAGGGCATTGAGAAACTGGAACAAGCTATCAAGAATTTTATTCTTTGGCCTCGATGGGACATCCTGCTGTCTCAGCTACCAGAACCATCACCCCGAGAAGTGCCGCAGACTCAGGAGTCGTCCCATCCCACATCTCTTCCCACTCCACCAACCTCTCCAATCTTGCATGCACAATCCCCACCTCCACCATCACCATTAATGCCTCAACCACCATCCCCGCCACCATCAAAACCCACTCCCCCACCATCACCTAAACCCCATGCTTCAATACCGCAATCTTCCACACCACCGGCACCCAAAAATGATGATAAGACACCACCGCAACCAAAGAAAACAAAATTCTCGGTCCCCAAATTGGTTTCCCCGTACGAGCCAAAGAAGAAGGCCGTTGGTACGGCCCTATTTTTGTCCGGAATTGCAAGGAGCCGCACTTCAAAACTTGTTAACTTGGCAGAGCATGAGAAGGAGGGGTCGAAAAGCTTTGAAACACGTATTGTCAATATCAGGCCAACAATGAAGGATGATTACAAATTTGTCCCCACTAAATATGAGCCAGGCAGACCACTACTTAGTTGGGACAAACTTAAAAAGATCCCAACTGGTATAAAAAGAATGCATGACTGGTATATGAGAGCAGCTTCTGTAGGCATTCACACGATCAATGTGATTATACCACCAAAAGCATTCAATAGTGAGCGTACAACGGCAATCTTTACCTTCGAGGACATGTGGCTAATGATGAACCTCCAGAGACTAGACGTGCAGCTGGTAACCGTGTTTGCATTGTAAGTGTCACTCGTACTATCTTGTGTTATTATTCATGAGTTGCATCAATTTTCAACATCTAACATAAAAGTGCTCATTGTAGAATGAATTTTGAACAACAAGAGATGCGGTACGGTTTGGATCCGGATAGGTCTGCCAGTAAAAGGGTTGCTTATCTGAGCCCGATGAAGATATGCGAGGAGCAGCACAACTTCAGAATCGGAGACAAACACGAGTCCTTAGAAGGTTTGGATCCCGCTGAGCGTAAGAAGATAATAGATGAAAGTCGACTAGATTATGAATGTAAATACAACCTCTACATAGCCTTGGCACTGCTCAAGTATCAAGATTGAGAATGTGTTGTTGCCCCATACAACTTTGGGTAAGTGTCAATTTGTATTCATCATCGTATTAGTAATTTCAATGGGCACTTGCATCATAAATTCGATTCTCTCAGGGACCACTGGATCTGCGTCCTCATTAATTCTAGTCTAGGACGTGTGCTAGTCCTAGACTCTGCAGACTATGATCCTTCAAGTTAAGCAAAATTCATTACACACTTGGAACGGTAAGCTGAGTACATTAAATATTCATACCTACTTTTATAAGAGTTTCAGAATAACTTGAGGATTGTGTATTTGATACTATAGGGCCTATAGGTATTATAAGATCAAAGGTGGAAGGTGCGATCATCAGAACCGGGGCAGCCATTGAGATTATTTTATAAATGGCCGGTACGTACCAAAATATCACAAGCTGTCTTTTATAAATATAATATGCATATGACGATGTTGCAACTAATAAATATCCACTTTTTCGTCATACATCAGTGCCATAAACAACCAGTTCTAAGGTATTGCTCTAATAGTCGTTTATATAATTCTATGTCTGCGAGTTCATGAGAGAGACCGGAAGATATGTAACTAACCTTTCTAAGGTATTGCTCTAATAGTCGTTTATATAATTGTGTCATTTTTTTTAGCTAAGCATGTGTTATATGAACTATAAATTTATGATGTTTCTAACTTCCTCTACAGAAACATGAGTTGAAAAAGGCGAAGAGCGTGACTCAAGCTATTCTATACAACATAGTTGAGGACCTCTGCACTTTTCTCTTGGAGAAGCCATTCCCACCGAAGGGAAATATCACGACCCGACCAGCGTCCTAGCAAAGCCTGAGTTTAGAGCACTAAGAGATATTAGTAGGCTAAAGCTATCTCGATCGGGTTATTAGAGCAGAGGTTTCAGATGTGAAACCTCATATGTTTGTAAACAAAAAACTTTGATGTGTGTTGTTTGTAATTAATATAATTTTATGTACAAAGTAATGGTATATATAAATATATTGCATGTTGCATTGGTTGAATCTTCTAGCCTAACATAGTTTCAATATTAATGTATATAATATATATATATATATATTATATATAATATTAAAAATAGGGTTTGCAGGAAAATTTGGAAATTGGGTTAAATTAGAAAATCTTACCACAGGCGGTTCACATAAATGAACCGCCTGTAGAAATTAGCCACTGGTGGTTCGTCAATCCACCTATACAAAGGGGTTGCGAACCGCCTGTATAGTATCTATCTGTACTAGTGTAGTTGTACTCAAGGGTGTGCAGCATCACGGTGAACTCCCTGCACAAGTCACACCAGTAGCGAGGCGATGTTAGTGCTGGGGACATCGGCTCCATGGGGACATACACGGGTACAACGACGGGCTTAGCAACAACTTCATCAACAGGCGGTGTCGGGGCTTCAACAG
The DNA here is from genome assembly GCF_000003195.3 of Sorghum bicolor. Taxonomy (NCBI): domain Eukaryota; kingdom Viridiplantae; phylum Streptophyta; class Magnoliopsida; order Poales; family Poaceae; genus Sorghum; species Sorghum bicolor. Next base: position 40,122,787 of record NC_012870.2, on the reverse strand, counting down.
TGGGTGGTGCCGGGGCTTCCATGTTGTGCGGTGTAGCATTGCTGGGGCTAGCCTGTTCATGTCAAGGCGAGGAGACGGTGGCTGGCTCTGCAGACGAAGATCGCGTGGAGAAGCATGGCGGCCATGATGAATCGGACTCCATTGGTGGCCACGACGAGCGTCCATTCGGATGCTGCAAACTTCAACGGCAAAGATGCAGCCATAGCCATCACCATTGGCAACATTGCGGTGCATACGAGGCCCAAGGCGCTCGAACACGCTGCGGCGCTTTCCGTGGTGAGCACAGTAATGAATTGGGGCACGGCGCACTCCACCGACGGCGAAGAGCAAAGAACAGTTGACAAACGACGTGAGACGGTAAGGTGATCTTGGTCATGCTTACCGACGGGGTTTCAGAGGCATGGGCCACTGTGTTATTCTTCTCTCTGTTCTGCAGAGCAAAATGTTTGGTAACATGTTGAAAGTTAATGTAAATAAACAGTGATTTGGGAATATCTGTTGTCTTTCATTGATCTCATAGAATATATACAAGTGAAGGGGTGTCTCCAAGTGTTTGCCAAAGGATAGGCCCTTTGGTGACATGATTAACTGCTAAACTCTAATACTAATCCTAACTACTCGTATGGATGTCGTACGAATCCGTATGAACGGATGAGACCATGAGTGAACGGATGCCTATTAGGAATAGGCGTCGTTTCACAACATAGACAAAACATACGCAAACACCAGGGTTGGATTGGGCTAAAATACAAACGCGCATGTGCACAAACAAAATAAAAAGGAAAAAGTTTACTTTAGCTCCCTCAATTTTCATGAAAGTTTGATTTTTATCCCTGAACTCTAAAATCAGACAAAATATATCTCTCAACTTTTAAAATCGTACACATTACAATTTTTTTTATTTATTTTGGTTGATTTTTTTGAAAAATCACAGTAAATCACATAAAAATCATAAAATAAAAAACTTAATTTTGTTGGACTTCAGATGAGTAGATTTACACATTGAATATACAAAATAGTATGTTTAAGTACAAACTTTTTGATACAGCTTTAGATCTATGCTTTTCTATAATTAATTAGACTAATTATAGCTAAAATTTCTATGGTGCAATTGTGATGAAATTTATATGGTGGGCTAATTATTCTGTGTTTGAGTTGTAGTAAAAATTTCATACTCATTGGATCATGTATTACTTATTTATAGATTTATTTAGGTTTATGCTTGTTAAATCTTAATAAATCTATAACTAAGTTACACATGATCTAATAAGTATGGAACTTTTACCACAGTTTAAACATATAATAATTAGCCCAACATAAAAAAATTCACCACAATTGGACCATACGAACTATAGTTATGAATTATTTTATTTAATTATAGAAAAACACAGATCTAAAGCTACAACAAAAACTTTGTACTAAAGCATACCGTATTATATGTTCACTATGTAGATCTACTTATCTGGAGTCCAACAAAATCAAATTTACTATTTTATGAATATTATGTGATTTACTACAATTTTACAAATATTCAGCTGACATAAATAAAATGAAAAAGACAAACTGCATTCGCTCATAAGCATATCAAGGACGTAATATGCACAGTTTCAAAAGTTGAGGCATGTATCTTACCCGATTTTGAAATTCAGGGATGAAAAAGAGACTTTCGCGACAGTTGAGGGACTTCTTCCAAATAAAAACCATATATGGTTAGTACTTGTGCTAAACTAACAAAAATGACCGGGAGAAAACGAGTACTATGATCCGTGGGAACATCTCAACTGAAAACTCAAATGGAGAAGTGTTCATCCTAACCAATGTATGCATGCCTTTCCACACACACCAATCAAATAAATTTTTTCTACACATTATTTTCTTATAATAATGGAGAAGTGTTCTCCATAGCCAATGTATGCATGCCTTTCCAGATACACCAATCAAATAAATGTTCTACCCATTAACTTCTTCTATTATTGTCAACTTCAAAGTAATGTTCCCTGTATATGATAATCGACGCCTCCTCCATTTGTTCCCGATGAAGATTCCTGTGCTGATGATCCTAGTGACGTCAGTGAGAGCTGCCCCCCTAAACTTGTTATCAATGAATACACGTGATTGGAGCATTCTTTGCTGGAACATTCGAGGTATAAATCGATCAGATAAATGGGATGCAGTGCGAAATAAAATAGAAGAGAGTTCTTGCTCTATCATTTGTCTACAAGAAACAAAGCGAGAGGTTTTTGATATGCAGTACATCAGAAAATTTGCACCGTGAAGGTTTGATGATTTTGATTTTATTCCTTCACTTGGAGCACCAGGAGGTATACTTGTGCTGTGGAACAACTCAAATTTTGCTGGTAATGTGTTAGAAAAAAGGCAATATGGCATCACAGTGCAGTTTCAGTCTGCTCACACTAATGAAGTTTGGAAACTAACTACAATTTATGGTCCTTGTGAGGACCCAGCTAGATCAGAGTTCATTGAGTGGTTTCGAAATCAGGACATAGAGGACGAAGAAAACTGGATTTTTCTGGGAGACTTTAATTTCTATCGGTCACTTAGCAACAGGAACAGATCAGGGGGGAATCTCAACGACACCTTCATATTCAATGACGCAATTGATCACTTGGGCCTGGTGGAATTGCCACTGAAAGGTAGAGCATATACTTGGAGTAATATGCAGGATAGCCCTTTATTAGAGCAATTAGACTGGTTTTTTACATCAGCAAACTGGACTATTGAGTATCCAAATACAGAAGTCTTGCCACTTGCTAAGATAACCTCTGATCACTTGCCATGTCAAATCTCCATTGGGACAAAAATACCTAAAGCTAATATATTTCGTTTTGAGAATTATTGGGCAGAACAACATGATTTTATTGAAACAGTGCAAGACTGCTGGGCCAACTCTGCATTCCTGATGGACAGTGCTAGAAACATATCATCAAAGTTTAAAAGCCTGAGAGCAAGGTTGAAACAGTGGAGTAAGAAAATTTCCAATCTCCAACTTTTGATATCCAATTGTAATGCAGTCATCAGCACCTTAGATTCAGTGGAGGACCAGAGAGGCCTGTACCATCCTGAAATAAATCAGAGAATTGCAGTCAAAGCTCAGTTAAAGACATGGCTCAAATGTAAGAACATATACTGGCGCAATAGATATACAGTCAATAGAATGATGTTTGGGGATGAATGCACCAAGTTTTTTCATGGCATGGCAACTATATCTTACAGAAGAAATTCAATAGCGCAGCTAAAAAATGATCAGGGAGCATGGATACAAGACCATGAAGGCAAAGCTAGTCTTCTATGGGTCTCTTTTAGGCAAAGATTGGGTACCACAACATCACCTACAATGACTTTTGACCTCCCACAAATGATTCAGCCAGTTGTGGACCTTGACAGCTTAGTTACACCTTTCACGATTGATGAAATTGACCAAATTGTGAAAAGTATGCCTCTAGACAAAGCTCTAGGGCCAGATGGATTCAATGGGTTATTTTTAAAAAAATGTTGGCAATTGATCAAAGAGGATTTCTATAGATTGTGTTGGTCTCTCTATCAAAACAACATCAGCCTAGAGAGCATCAATACATCATACATCACCTTGGTACCCAAGAAAGATAGCCCAGAGACTGTGAATGATTTTAGGCCTATTTCTTTGATGAATATCTCTCTTAAACTCATAACCAAGATATTAGCTAATAGACTACAGTCAATTATTCTAAGATTGGTTCACCAGAACCAGTATGGGTTCATTAGATCAAGAACCATACAGGATTGTCTTGCATGAAGTTATGAATATATTCACCAGTGCCACCAGTCAAAAAGAGAGATAATAATATTGAAGTTAGATTTTGAGAAGGCATTTGATACAATTGAACACTCCACTATCATTCATATGATGACTCACCTAGGATTGCCTGATAAATGGATTCAGTGGGTGGACAATATACTATCATCTGGCTCTTCAGCTGTGCTACTAAATGGCTTCCCTGGTAAATTCTTTAAATGTAAGAGAGGGGTTCGACAGGGTGACCCATTGTCACCATTGTTATTTGTGCTGGCTGCCGAACTTCTTCAGATCATTGTCAACCATGCCTGCAACCTGAATCTGATATGTAAGCCCTTACCACAACCAGAAGAAGACTTTCCTATAGTGCAATATGTTGATGACACTTTGCTCCTGCTACAAGCTGATGCTAGGCAACTATTTTTACTCAAAGCCATACTCCATAGCTTTGCTGAATCGACAGGGTTAAAGGTGAACTATAGAAAATCCCAAATGTACCCTATCAATGTCACTCCAGAGAAGATGGTCCTCCTTGCAAACAATTTTGGGTGTGATATTGGATCAATGCCCTTCACATATCTTGGTTTGCCCATGGGGACTACCAAGCCAAAAATTGAGGACCTAGCTCATCTGATGGATAGGGTGGAAAGAAGATTATCAGCCTGCTCTACTTGGTTGTCACATAGTGGGAGACTTGAAATGGTGAATTCAGCCATTACGCCTATCACCACCTATGCAATGAGCACCATCAAAATACCACAAGGGGTGATTGAGAATATTGATAGGGCAAGGAAACAGTGCCTTTGGAGAGGGAATTCTGAAAAGAAGAAAGGTGGGAACTTAGTTGCATGGGAAACTGTAATGTTGCCAAAGGAAAAAGGAGGACTAGGCATTATAAATCTTAGGCTGCAGAATGATGCATTGCTTATGAAACATCTAAGCAAGTTCTATAACAAGGCTGACCTTCCATGGGTAAGAATGGTATGGACAAGGTATTATACAAATCGAGTTCCTCATGCAGCCAGGGAGGTTGGATCTTTTTGGTGGAAGGATATATTGAGGTTGAACCTGTTGTTCAGAGGCATTGCTAAATGCACAATTGGCAATGGTCAATCGGTTTGTTTTTGGGGAGATATTTGGATGAATGATCAGATCATAGCAACAAAATACTCTAGACTTGCATCCTTTGCAAAATCAGAGGAAATCTCAGTCTATGCGGTCATGCAAGCAGAGGACTTAGACTCACTCTTCATGCTACCTTTCTCCAATGAAGCCTATGCTGAATTTGTGAGCTTGCAAGAGGAATTGCAGATTATGGAATATGATGAGGAGGGCGTCGACAATTGGTCACCCATCTGGGGTGACAGATACAGCTCCAAAAGATTCTATTCATATGCCTTCAAGGAACTAGATGCTCACCCTATTTTCAAAATAATATGGAAATGCAAATGCAGCCCACGAGTTAAGTTCTTTGCATGGTTGATTTTGGTTGATCGTCTTAACACCAAAGATATGCTCCAGAGGAGGCATCTAAACATTCAGGGGACCCCGACTTGTGTCATGTGTGCAGCAGGGAGTCTGGAGACCATAGAGCACCTATTTTCTGAATGTTGTTTTGCACAAGACTGCTGGTCCAAGCTTGAAATCAATTGGGACATCTCTCTGAATCCCCTGGATAGATTCATTGAAGCAAAATCTACCCACCAGTTACCATTCTTCACTGAAGCCTCGCTCATAGCAGCATGGGAGCTCTGGAAAGTCCGAAATGATAAAGTGTTTGCAAGACGTGATCCAACATTAGCACTTTGGTGGTCGAACTTCAAGAGTCAATGTTTACTACAATCTGTAAGATTCAAAGTTGAACTTAGGTCATCCTTTTGTGTTTGGCTAGATGTCTTTAGTTAAGCTTTGTAAGTATGTACCTGTACCCGTACTCCATCTTTTATAAATGTTGAAATAAAAAAAGGCACTGTGGGGATTTCTCCCACAGTTTTTGTGTCAAAAAAAAATGGCATTACCACGTGATTTGCTTAGCACGGCCGTTGTAGTGTTGTACCACCTTAAAGATCTGCTAGTCATTTGAAAAAGCCGCCTATATCATACTAATGGTTATAATTTCATTAGCACTAACAGATTGCTATGGTGTTGGATTACTGATGTAAGGTGCTCTTTTGATTAGGGCAGCCGATGGCAATGGTGACATGGTCACGTGATCGAAACCAGCGCCAATAGTTAGGGATACCAGCATTTGTTTCGTTGGTGGGGTGACGTATGAGGGGACAATGCTATCCTCCAAGTTGAACAAGAAGAGTACATTCTTTTGTCAAATAGGAAACTCCTTGCTCAACTGGTATCACAAAATGCTAGATTTCGGCTGAACAACTGGCCGAAATCAACCATGATGAACGGAATCAGCTAGAACCGTGGAAATTGCAGAATTGGATCTCTAATGTACAAGTGTAGACGACAGTGTGAGGTAATCCGGCCGAAACCAAAAAGGACAGTTTTATTGAGCTATCTTCTTGTTTTGTATAGGGAATTCTCTCTTGATTATTTACAAAATCTAAGTAGTGGAGTGATAATAAAAGGATTTGTCAAGTAGCATTCATGTATGTTTTCACTACAATATACATGGATATATGATGATATTGTTAGTGGTGTAATTTGGTTGGAGAATATGATAGGACAAATTATATAGGTTATTAATAACAATTAATCAAAATTAGTTGACATGGTTAAGAATATGTCCAATTGTCCATATGCAGGTCGGACGTCAGATTGATGCATCATCCTAGAGTGCACGTGTGAAGAAAAAGAAAGTTACAAAGAAACTGAAAGGAGATCAAGAAAATATTCTGCACAGATTAATAGTTGGGCCAGGTTCTGTTCGGATTGGATAATGACGTGTCATATGTCCCAGGTTCAACCGTGCATAGCTAAAGGAAGCAAGGAGATTTAGGAAAGATATTTTATTTGGTGTACATGTATATATGCGCTACTAGTATATGTATCTCTTCCAGAGTCCTGAAATTCCACGGCAAAATCCAGCTGCCTATTTAAAGGTCAAGGTTGATTGCAAAAATCCGCTAATCAATCGTCAGACACAAAATACATTTACTTTTTCATCTGTATTCTATTTTCCAGTATTAGCTTGTAGTTCTTGCCGAGCCCTAGCAACCCTAGGGATTGGTTCATCTTTGCCGTTTTGCACTGAAAAACGGTCGGCTCTCCTCCGCAAAAGTGAGGTTCCTTTGTTGCTTTGCCCGGAAAGCAGTCACTCGTCATTGCGAAAATACGTGCGCGGATCAATTTCGCGTGCCAACAGAATTGGGCCCACCACACCACTTCCCTCGACCCTTTACCACGGGAGTCACTAAAGATGAGACTGACCATGATAAGGGTATGGGGCATTGATTGGCTTGGAGGATTAAGGGGAATAGATTCGGGTAGTGGAGCCAACATATTAGGTCGGCCACTGAGATTTTGCCCCTTTTTCTCCACCTGCGCAGGAGTGATTGCAGCGGGATTCAGATGCCGCTCTTGACTGAGCCCGGGTTTAGGGGCTACCTGGGTTTGTGCCCAACCTGGCGGCGCCAAGCGCAATTCGAGATCGGGATATCAGTGGGGAACAAGAAGAATAAAAAGAAACAAGCAATGGACACCAGCCCCAAGGACGGAAGCCAGATCGACAGCGACAAGGTCATTGCCGTCACACTCGAAGATCTATCTGAAGAGGGACGGCAGGAAATTGAACAGGAGCTCGAGGAAGAAAGGCTAGCGAGTTTGCAGAGAAAATTAGCAGGTTTCCAGAAGACGAGGAATGGCGTCGTCAACAAGGTAGCTGCACCAGTCTCTTCTGCTCCACCTAGCACCGAGATAAGTAAACTAACTTCTGGTGAAGAAATTGCTCATCTTATTGATGCATTGGTCGCTAGTAAATTTGGCACACAGATGGAACATCTGACACGGACAATGAATGATTCTTTGTTTGGTAAATTGATGAGTTCAAATTACAATTTAATCAAGATATCGCAAATAGTTTACCTAGACAAGTTCATTCAGTAGTGTTAGAAGCTAGGGATCAACATCTTGAAAAATAGCCTGTGCTTTTTGAAAATACTAATTCGGCAGAGCTGCCGAATGCCACTTTTACTGTTAGTGCATCGGCTAGTACTATGCAGCCTAGTGCAACCTTAGGAGATAATCAAACTGGCCAAAATTATGTTAGCAATTTGACCAATAATTTTGCACCTAATTTTGCGCCTAGTGCTTTTAATTCTTCTGTTATAACTTTGGCTCCGCAATCATCAACTGCAGGCAACTGAGTTGTGAATTTTAATTTGCAGCAACCTTATTATCAGACGACATCATATACTACTCCATCTTTGCCATCTATGGGTACCGACGTTCCTTATGGGTCGGTATCAAATGTGTATCCTAATGTATCTCCACAACATGTGCCGCATGCTCAACCTGTTTTGCCGGAGTTACAATCACACAACCATGTTCATCTATGCCGCAAGCTAGTTCTTTAGATCCATCTCAAAATTTTAAAGACCAAATTGCTAATGTGCTTAGTGAACTTGGTTTAGAACCCAAAGGTAGAGCTCGTGCATATCAAAAACCCTATCTTGAATATGTTGATTCAATATCATACCCACGTGGCTTTAAAATTCCAGATTTTGTTAAATTTACTGGGGAAGATGGTAGGTCTACTTTTGAGCATATAGGACAATGTTTAGCACCAATCAGTGAAGTTGGTACATCAGATGTTTATAAATTGAAATTATTTCCTTTATCATTATCTGGTACTGCATTTACTTGGTTTTCATCGCTTGCTCCAAAATCCATTGTAACTTGGGCACAATTGGAACAAGAGTTTCATGAATATTTTTATAGTGGTGAAATGGAACTTAGGCTTACTGATTTGATATTGGTTAAACAAAAGTACAATGAATCGGTTTCTGAATATATTCACCGATTTAGAGATGTCAAAAATCAGTGCTTTAGCTTGATTATTGCCAAAAAAGATTTAGCTGATATTGCTTTTTCAGGTTTACTTGCTCGTATCAAGGATAGATTAGAAGGGCAAGAATTTTCAGATCTTAATCAGGTTTTACAAAAGGCTTTGGCGCAGGAAAATCATGCTAAAGATGTTAAACAATATGGCCGGTTTAGGGATAATAATAAAAGCAAAGTCAGGGAAAAGCCTGCAGTTAATGTTGTAGCCCATGACAGCGATTCGACAAGTGATGAAGATGTTGATGTATGCATAGTCAAATGGGTACAAGCACCGAAGTCAAAACCTTTTGTATGTGCTGCTTTGAAACCTACACCTGGTAGAAGAGAGGAAATTAAGTATACTTTTGATGTTAGCAAGTGTGTAAAAATTTTGATATTTTGCTGCAAGCAAATCAAATTAGAATAAAGGGAAGTCATGTAATTCCACCTCCAGAAGAATTGGCTAAAAGAGCTTACTGTAAGTGCAATCAAGCCCTAATGTGGGTTTTGGTGTTAACGACCTTCAAAATAGAGAGCTAATGAGATTTATTGAGATGATAGGTAGGGAATCAAATATTGAGGATGATGAACAGGTTGCAGGTACCCAAAATTGTGAATGTGAGTTGATCCCAACTCAAGGAAGTTTTATATTTATTTCTTTTTGAATATTGAATTTAGGAAAAGTCATACTATAAAGGGGAACTCAAGAACAGTAGGTCAACTGTGCAACTAGATGCTCATTCTTCTAAAATGACATCCTCCTGCATAGCCAAAGAAGCCTACAAAACAACTTTTCATAATACCTGTTTTGGCCAGGGCGTCAGTGCCGCCCATTACTGACTCTTGGGACCCAGGTGGTACTTATACCTCCAAACTTATCCCACAACGGTCACTTGCTTGCTAACTCAACATAACTCGCAGATAGATAGACCAGAGCTCACTCTCTCTCCCTCCATTGTTGCTCCTTCACTCCTGAAGCAAATCCTTGATTCCAACCATCAAACCTTGAGAGAAAAGGCAACAAAACTCGATTGGAGAGTAGATCCACTAATTCCCAAATTCTAAGAGCATTTGGTCGGCGGTTCTAGGGTTTGTTACTCTTGGAGCTTGCTCCTAGCCGGCTAGGCATCGCCTTGAGCTTGCCCTCTTGTGTGGCAGCGTAGGGAGATTTGTATCCTCACTTGTAGCTAAGAAATTACCCATCACTTCAAGAGTTCACTCTCTTGACTTGAGAACTAGGGTAGGGCAAGCTTTTGTGGCAAGCCTAAGCCTTTGGTGGCTTTCTCAATGTTGACGGTAGATAAGTACTCTTTTTAACCATCAACATAGCATGAGGAATGACTAAAGTCAGAATACCATCTAGCTATAGGGGTTACTACTAACTGAATTCCTCAAGTTTTGGTGATTATCTATTTCTGTAGGGGTTATCAGAATAATAACAAAAGGAGGTCCATATATCAGATTTACATAGAGAGAAGACTCAGACGTCAACTCCAGAACAATCTAGAAGACTTGAGGAGGTAACCCTGCAAAGTGGGGCCAAGTTGGCAGCCACATAGAGGCGCCCGCCCCACCTAGCTTGGGCGGCCGCCCGAGACTTTGAGCTAATCACCTTCAACCTCGCGGATCTTGACTCCACCGCCTTTGAGGAGTAGTCTTGAGCGCACATTTAAGTCAGTTTGATCCAAGGGCTGTGGTGCTTCCTAGGGGGCTATAAATACAACTCTGACCCCCCTAGAGATCATCTCCTTCATTAGTCATCTAGTTTAGTTCTAGTTGTCTAGCTGTATCTAGAAAATAGGGAGAGAGTAGGAGAGAGCTAAGGAGGAGTTGGATCTGTCGGATCTTCCTCAATATTGTACTTTTGCAGCATGTGGTTCGTCGCTCAGTAATCTCCAGGTTCTTTAATTATTATTATTTCTAATTTCAATTCTTATTTAATTCTTACTTTATTATACTTACTAGATCTCCACTCGTATTGAGTGCCCTAGTTATCCTAGGTAATTAGAGTAGTAAGTGCTAGTGTAGACGTGGTGTCTAGACTAGAGTTTACCTGAGTTTGCGCCTAATCCCACGGTTAGTTTTGGTAGCCCTAAGGGTGACAGCCCTGTCAGGCCTTTGTATTTCACCACGTTCGGGTTGGTGTTTCGTTGAGCTTTTTGGCAGCCTTCTCCCGTCTGCTTTCTTCCCAGTCTCTTTTGAGAGTCGGAAAGGTACTGTTGCTCCACAGTAAGTTTAGTATAGTAAGCCTGATCTTGATCACCCAATCAACTTAGAAAACTCTAGAAGGTTCCTCTCTACCCAACAAAAATATATATATTTCTTCTCTTACCTTTATCCTTGGATGGCCTTGATTCTCTAGTACACTTGACGTTCCCCGTGGAAATCGATACTCTGGAATACTCTCGGGTGAAAGCTACATCGGTGTCCGTGCGCTTGTGAATTATTCTATGTGCGTTTAAAATACCCAACACTCAACAACGTGAACATAGGCAAACCTTGGTGGTGAGTTAAACCACGGGATAAATCACTGAGCCTTGTGTGCTATTGCAGATTATTTCTTGTGATTAACCCTTTCTAGGGTTTGGTGACTCGATCTAGTTTTGTGAGAGATTTCTGTGGCATCCAGTCTTCGAATTGGATCTTATGTTGATTTTGTAGGATTGTGTAGTTTACAGTTTCAATTTATGTTCTGTAAAATCTCATTACTATCTGCTCATACGTTGAAGGCCGATAGTGCCGCCCTACCAGGCTGGCAGTGCCGCTCTCTGTCCCAACAGAGTTTTGAGTTAATTTTTTACAGGCCTATTCACCCCCTCTATACCTCATTTACCTTTCAGGAGATCCTACACTTACTGTAAGTGGCACGATCCTTTTTCTCATGCTACTAATGATTGTAATGTGTTTCGACGATAGGTGCAACAACCATTACTGACGGACGATTGACGTTTATAGAAGGTTCTAAGATGAAGCTTAATATTGATCCATTTCCTATTAATATGATTGATTTTGACAACAAGAAGGTGCTTATTCGATCAGATCAAGCTGAATCTGCTAAAGGAAAAAATGTTATTATTGATGACAATGTAGCTCCGAGGATGATTAAGCCAAAGAATCCAGAAGAGGGAGTGTGGAAAGTCAATAAAGGCAAGAAATGGGTCCCAAAGATAAGGCCGACAGTTCAATACCTGTTGGACAAATATGTGTCACAGAAGGCCAACAGTGTTTTTAATCGGCTCAGAGGTTCTAAGCGTCCTAGATCGCCTTTTGGACATGGTTTTGGTGGTCAAGCTTACAGACAAGAAAATTCATATGTTCATCGACCACAATTTCCAATGGTGCCAACATCCTAGGGCTGTGTGCCTCCGATATATCCATAATTTCCTCTATATGATTTTAATCCTTGGGTATCACATCCTACTAGGCCAGAATGTTTTATTAACCTGGATGCGTGGCATCAGGATCTGTGTTTGGACAACATGTATATAGCAAAAGACCTTGATATAGTCAAGAGGTTAGAACGAATGATGCAATTGTGGTGCATGGTGGTCGCAAGAATTCAGCTTCTGGAATTGTTGATCTACATAGAGAAGCCGATGCTAGATCATCTAAAGGGAGAGGATCTGCACAGAGCAGTTCGCCGAGGTACAATGCAGGCAACAAGAATTTTATTGGTGGGCGCAAATCTGTGTGGGTGCCAGTCAAGTCTGGAGGTCGCACAAATAATTTAGATTTACGTGGCATGGGTGGAACTTGTCAGTCAACAACTAGTGTAAATGGTTCTAGTGATGATGGTCTGCAGATAGGCACTATGGTGATTAATAAATCTGAAGTGGAGGTATGTGCACATCAAGAGAAAATGATTATTGGGTTGTGCTCTGGTTCAGATCAGAAAGAAGTCACAGGTTAGAGAAAACACTCGTTGCAATTACCAGCACAGCTGAAGCATGTAATAAAATGAACATGCAAAGTAGCAGCGCAAGAACTTCCAAAGGCGTGTCTAGGCATTGCAGTTCAGCAAATGGTGATAGAAATGCAACAGACATGCCTTATGGGAACAGGAGGCTGAATTTTCAAATGCCTATGCAGCAGAACAATTGTTATTCCTGAGGCTCTGTGTTTAGGCCGAGGGCAGTAGCGTTGCAGCACAAAGATAGGAGTTTGGGGGGCACAAAGATCAGATCATATCAGTTGCGCCCGGAACTAAACCAAAGTCTCAATGGTGCCCAAGAGGACTCGCTCATACTCAGAAACGAAGAGTGCAGCGGCTGTGAGCACTAGAAATTAAAGAAAAACAAGCTGAGAAGCTTCGTGATGAATGGTTTAATCGAACTAGGCCGATGATGCCTGCCAAGATGACTTGGAAGGAAAAGTGCATCGCGATGGAGGAGGAGAAATCTAAGGATGATAATATGATGATTGATGAGAATTTAGAAAGCAAAGATGACACGACAACTGCTGTTACGGATGTTAATATGGTGTTTGCCTTGCCTGCTGAATTTCGTGCACCTGAAACTGAAGTTGCGGAACTTGTTATGGCCCTAAAAGTGCTATATTTAAGAAGCCAGAAAAGCCCGAGAAGCACTTAAAGCCTTTGTACATCAAGGGACATATCGATGGTAAGCCAATTGGCGGCTTGCTTGTTGATGGTTGTGCTGGGGTTAATGTTTTGCCTTTTTAGGTTTTTACTAATTTCGGCAGAAGAGAGAGTGAGTTGATGAAGACTAGTATGGGGCTTAGTGGATTCTTAGGAGAGATGTCTGAAGCGAAAGGTGTTATTGCTATGGACCTTATAGTCGCAAGCAAAACGGTACTGACTGCATTTTTTGTTGTTGATGTAAAAGGCCACTATAATATGTTAGAACCGGTAGTGTCCACCGAGTTCTCGATCTTGGAGCTGGCTTGAAGCCAGCCGGGCTCACTACCACGAGCCTGCACTCCACATATCCCTGGTCCACCAGAGCTGACAACATATAAGACCCGCAATTTAACCCAAAAGACTAGCCCTGATAGGTGAGGAATCCCCCACCTTATATGTTGTGCTCCCCCACCATCGATACATGATGTAGGTCTAAACCCCCAACAATCTCCCCCTTAGTCACACATCGGGGTGGTTCTTGCCACCTGTGACCTTTCTGAGATTTGTTAATTTTTTATCAAGTTTATGACCTTGAGTTTGATACCAATTATTAGAACCAGTAGTGTCCACTGAGTTTTCGATCTTGGAGCTGGCTTGAAGCCGGCCAGGCTCGCTACCGCGAGCCTGCACTCCACATATCCTAGGTCCACCAGAGCTGACAACATATAAGGCCATGGGCCCAATTCAACCCAAAAGACTAGCCCTGATAGGTGAGGACTCCCCCCACCTTATATGTTGTGCTCTCCACCATCGCTACACGATGTGGGACTAAACCCCCAACATAATGTTCTTTTGGGACGTGATTGGATACACGCAAACTGCTACATCCCTTCTACTCTACATCAGTGTGTGATTCAGTGGGTTGGAGATGATGTGGAGGTAATTGAAGCAGACAATTCAGACTATATTGCTTGGCAACATGGTGAGATGCAGTGCTTGACAGGAAGGGACTTGTCAAATTACGATTATGTTGCTATTGATAGGGATGGTTTTGTTCCTATAAAGGTATAGCCGGCTTGCGTGACTTGGCTTAATAATTTATCTCTATGAACAATGAATAAAGAAGATAGTATAAAGTGGTTGCAGAGACGTACTGAGGAATATTGTTCTGGTAAGAACGATCTGCATGAAACTATTGAGGATTTTGTTGACATGGACAAGCTTGGACAGGGGTTCTCATCGGCTGATCCACTTTAGGAAGTTGATATTGGTGATGGAAGTGTTCCTAGGCCTACTTTCATCAATGCAAACCTAGACGCCAATTAGAAAAGCAAGGTATGTGTGTTGCTTTGAGAATTTGTTGATTGCTTTGCTTGGAGTTATTCTGAAATGCTCGGTTTGAGTAGAGATTTAGTTGAGCATAAGCTACCCATTAAATCTGGTTTTAGGCCGTATAAACAACCCTCTAGACGTTTTAATTCTAATTTGTATGAGCACATCAAAGAAGAAACAGATCGGTTGTTGAAGGCTGGGTCTATTCGGCCATGTAGATATGCTGAGTGGGTTTCTAACATTGTACCTGTTGAAAATAAAAATACAGGAAAGATTAGATTATGCATTGATTTTAGACTTAAATAAAGCTACTCCTAAAGATGAGTATCCTATGCCTATAGCCGACATGTTAATTAATGATGCTTCTGGGCATAAAGTGATAAGTTTTTTAATGGCAATGCTGGTTATAACCAGATCTTTATGGCCGAAGAAGACATGTCTAAGGTTGCTTTTCGTTGCCCCGGCTTTATCGGTTTATTTGAGTGGGTCGTTATGACATTTGGGTTGAAAAATGCCAGCACTACATATCAGCGTGCTATGAATTTAATTTTTCATGTTCTATTGGGCATTATATTAGAAATATATATTGATGATGTTGTCATTAAATTGGATGGGTTTGATTATCATTTAGCCGATTTGCAATTAGCCTTCGAGAGAATGCATCGGTACGGGTTAAACATGAATCCACTCAAATGTGCTTTTGGTGTGTCGGCTGGTAGGTTCTTAGGTTTCATAATTCATGAGCATGGCATAGAGATTGATTCTAAGAGTGTAGAGTCAATCAGAAAGTTAGGGGAGCCTACATGTAAAAGGGTTGTGCAAAAGTTGTTAGCAAAAATTAATTACTTGAGACGATTCATATCTAATCTTGCAGGAAAAGTTAATCATTTATCCCTTTGCTTTGGCTAAAGCATGAAGCCGAATTCACATGGGGGGCAGAACAACGTGATGCTTATAATAATATAAAAGGATATCTGTCAAACCCTCTAGTACTTCGGGCGCCAAAGTCTGGTTTGCCATTTAGGTTATATATTGCTGCACAAGAAAAGGTGATCGGCGTGGTTCTAGCACAAGAAGACGGTGGGAAGGAGTGTATCATTGCTTATGTGAGTCATCGTTTGCTGGACACAGAGAGTAGGTATGTGTTCATTGAAGGCTTTGCTTGTCTTTATATTATGCATGTACCAAGTTTAGGTATTATTTGCTGTCTAGTACTTTTATAGTCGCATGCCAAACTGATGTAATTAAATACATGTTACAACAACCGATTCTTAGTGGTAGAATTGGAAAGTGGGCTTATGCACTCGTAGAATATGATTTAACATATGAATCCTTGCGTGCTATGAGGTCAAGTTGTCGCCGATTTTATTGTTGATCATAGGATTAAGGATGAAAAGATGTTAGCTATATTAGTGTGTGCCCATGGAAATTTTATTTTGATGGTTCAGTTTGTAGAGATGGACAAGGTGTAGGTAATGTTTTGATTTCACCAAATAATGTAGCTTATGAGACATTGGTTCGTTTAGAATATCCTTGCACAAATAATCAGGCCGAATATGAAGCTTTATTGTTCGGCTTGCAGAGTTTAGTTGATATGGGTGTGAGGGACATAGATACTTTTGGAGACTCTCTTTTGGTAGTGTCTTGATGGAGAATTTAGTGTCGTGATGGGTTGCTGAATAGCTACTTGGACTGATGTTTAGACATAATTAAGTCTCTAGACACTTCTAATATTAGTCATATATCTAGAGAAGAGAACTTTAGAGCTAATCATTTGGCCCAACAAGCATCTGGTTACAAGGTTACTAGTGGAAAGTGTTTAATAATGGTAAAGCCGATGCTAGCTATTATCATAAGTAAGACCAATCTGCAGGCTGCTAGTTCGGTCCTAGGCAAAACTGAAAGTTTTGGGGCTGGACAGTTTAGTAGTTTTGGGGCACAGGGTGCATCAGGTGATAGTTTAGTCCAGCAAGAACTAGTGCAAGGCAAAGAAGATTTGGTACAAGGTTCACAAATAACTGAATCTATTAATGAATTAGAACCTGGTGATTGGAGAAGCCCTATAATTAATTATTTAAAGGATCAAAGTTAGATAAGGGATAGGAAGATTCGGCGTCAAGCTTTAAAATATACTTTGTTGAATGATGAATTATATCGCCGAACAATAGATGGGTTACTGCTGAAGTGATTGGATTATGATCAATCTAGAATAGCTATGGGTGAAGTACATGAAGTTATATGTGGTACACATCAGTCGGCTCATAAAATGCAATGGTTATTAAAAAGAGTGGATTTTTATTGGCCGATGATGTTAGAAGATTTTTTTTATATTATAAGGGGTTTGAGCATGTCAAAAGTTTGGGGACATACAGTTAGCTCCCGCAGCTATGTTGCATCCTATTGTTAAGCCATGGCTGTAATAGAACCATCCAAATTATAAGAGACTAAGTCTAATAGTGACCATTTTTATAGTCGAACCATTGGACTTAAGCCCATATATTCCTAGTAGTCCATGAAATCTCAAAGGATCTCAAACTTCTTCACATACACAGCCAAGATTATAATAAGTTCAGCGGTCATCATTCATAAGTTACATAACGTTTGCAACAATTCAGATTACATCAGAGTTTAAATAAAAGTTATTACAGACCAAGTTCAAAAGTAGCAGAAGCATTTAGTTTCTGAAACCACACACACTTAGTTTCACTATAGTGCTAGAGTCTGATCATTCCCACAAAAGCAAAAGACAAGATAGAGTGACCACACCATTGGTCTAGTCATCTCCCATAGCTAGGTAAAGACAGTTAATGCAATATCCATAATACATCTGCCCATTTGCAAAACAACATGGGAACAGAGCCCTGAGTACGACAATATACTTAGCTAGACTTACCCATCATAAACCAGAAATAAATAACTGCAAGGATCATGTAAGGCTATATACAGTAGGTTGACACAACTTTGCGTAAAAGCTTAAGTTACTAGTAAGTAGCCCTTCAGGTATTTAGCTCAGATTAAATATTATTAGCCTATCATCTAGATTGGCACCTACACTATAACAATCACTTGATTCATATAATAGTACCAATTTAGTGTAGCTTTTCTAGCTTCATCACATACCATAACCAACAGTGTTCCATAGTCATTACTATGATGACAATGCTCAAGTCAAGTGCTCACTATCAAGGAGCGATGATGATTCGAATCAATTCCTAACTAGTTGGTGATTTTATTCCCCACACAAACCACACTTACTGATCAAGTGAGCTACAGGTCATCGTTTTCACTATTCAGGACC
Source organism: Sorghum bicolor (assembly GCF_000003195.3). NCBI lineage: Eukaryota > Viridiplantae > Streptophyta > Magnoliopsida > Poales > Poaceae > Sorghum > Sorghum bicolor. The sequence continues at coordinate 40,104,784 of NC_012870.2, read as the reverse complement.
AAATCACGGGTTCGACAGGCACCACCATACCCGAGGACCGTTTCGGCGACCGAGGTATCCAAGGCATACCAAGGTTGCGTGCCACGCCCTCGTTAGTCTCCTCAACCATCTCCAATATAGTGCATGGATCGGATCGACTCCCAGCCCGAATAGTGTTCCGGCTTCACGGTTGGAATGACTTATCCTTCTAGTTAAGTGTGGGGCATGCTTTCAACATGACAAGAGGGCCATCAACGATTGGTCCTTAATCAACATAGAACCACTATGGTCCAACACCCCCATAAGGTTTTGCCCGATCACAACTTACTTTCCAACACTTGGTTATTTATCAAGATAGCAAACATATTGCCAACCCATTGGTATCCACCTATAGCTCATAATAGGCTTACTCAAGATATCACATGTTATGCCTATGTTGCAAGTTTGAGCTTTTTCAATTTTAGTTGGCTCATTTTCACACTTGTTAACTAGATAGGAATTAACTTCTTCAAGCTTAGTGTGAGCCTTAAGCTCATCAAGTTCTTGCTCAAGGGTTTTCTTATCCTTAAGCAAGGCCTTGCACTCCTTTCTAGTTTCTTTATAGTGATTAGTGCAATCTTCTAGCATAGTGATTAGTTCATCTTTAGTTGGTTCATCATCATCACTATCACTATCACTAGCATGGTCACTCTCATCATCGGATGATACCTTAGTGGCTTTAGCCATGAAGCATGATGGAGTGTCGACGATGGAGCTCTTTCCTTGAATTGCAATGCTAGCATGCCCATTCTTCTTGGTGCTCTCATCATCACTTGAGGAGTCATCACTATCCCAAGTTGCAACATGGGCATCACCCTTATTATTTGAGCCTTCCTTCTTTTCTTGCTTCTTCTTTTGCTTCTTTCTTTCCTTCTTGATAGCATCTTCATCATCGCTATCATAAGGACATTTGGCGATGAGATGATCCTTGCTATGGCATCTAAAGCACCTCATAGAATGGTCATTCTTCATGGAGGAGCTCTTCTTCCTTCTTGCTCGATAGCCCTTCTTCATAAACTTGCCAAATCTCTTGACAAGAAGAGCCATCTCCTCATCTTCATCACTATCACAAGAGCTTGCTTCTTCTTCACTTGATGATTCTATCTTGGCTTTGCCCTTGGATGAGGAGGCCTTGAATGCCACATTTTTCTTCTTTTCATCATCCTTCTTCTCACCATCCTTCTTCTTTTTCTTGATCAACTTATCCTTCTCATTATCTTCTCTATAAGCATCATCGGTCATCACTTCTTGGAACACTTGTTGCGGAGTTGATTCACTAAGTGTTGTCTTGACTAGCACGGTGATTAATGTGTCAAATCTCTTGGGCAAGCTTCCAAGAACTTCACAGAGAATTGATTATCCTTCACTTCTTCCCCAAGTGCCTTTAGTTCATTCACAATGACTTGCAACCAGTGAAACATCTCTGGCACACTTTCATCTTCTTCCATCTTGAATCTTGAGAACTTTTCTTCGAGGATGTATGCCTTGGCGGTCTTGGTTCTCTTGGTGCCTTCAAATGTTTCTTCTAGCTTTGCCTATGCAACATGAGCAATCTCAATGTTCTTGATTTGCTCAAAGGTCTTGTCATCAAGAGCTTCATGAAGGGCACTAATGGCAATATCATTGCATTGTAGCTTCTTCTCTTCGACCAGTGTTGGTGCATTCTCATTTGCAACCTCAAACTTTGTTTCGGTCACCTTCCAAACCTCTCTATTGGTTGACTTGAGATGGGCAGTCATCTTGATCTTCCAATATGCATAATTTGTACCATCAAAGTAAAGTGCCTTCTTGGTTTTGTTGATATGCAAACTAAGAGCCATTTCTTCACTGAATGTTGTTAAGCCTCTAATAAACGGTGCCTCGGCTCCGATACCACTTGAAAGGTCCAAATGGCTAGAGGGGGGTGAATAGCCTATTTAAATTTTCTACAAACTTCAACTAGACCAGTTGATTAGTAAAACAAATGGTGAAGCTATTCTTGCACTAGCACAACTAAGTTATGCAAGCCACTGTTGACACTTGCTAACACCACTTGGATACTAGGTTGTCATCCCTGGTATGGCACTAGAGTGTACTAAGGTATTTATGAATATGAAGGCTCTCTAGAAAATAATCTATTCTATCCGCAAGTGCACACATAAAATACCTCATTGTAGCATTTCACCAGGAAAAGTATTTCGGGTATCGTTATTTATATTTTTGCTTAAGAGAACGGCGAAAGTGAAAGCAGTGGTAAAATCTATCAAGACATAGACTAGAGATAAACTTGCAATAACATGATTACTAATGAGAAACTCGTCACACAGTCACTTGCTTTAGCAGGGGGTTGTTGACAGTCCTTAAGTATCAAATTTAATTAACAAATAAACAAAGAAAAGGATCCAAATGCAACCGACACCCAGACTTAGGGTTTTATCTGACAGAATTACACGAGTTTTGGTGTTTGTCTATTTCTACAGGGGGTTATCAGGAAATATAGAAGAAAGGCCCACACGTTGGGTTTACATAGAGATATTAACGTACCGCGCAATTATCCTACATCTAGAAGAGTCCAGAAGCCACGGGAACGAACGGGCGACAAGACGGGCTCGGGGGCAGGGCGCCCAGCCTCCCCCCTTGGGCGCCCGCCCTGGCCTCAGGGCCAATCACAGCCAACTTTGCGGATTATGCTCCACCGACCTAAAGGATCAAGGAAAACCGTGCGATTAATGTCGGTTTGATCCAACGGCCCACATTTACTTGGAAGGACTATATAACCAGACCCCCTGGCCCCTGGAGGAGAGGACCTCTCAATCCTAATTCATTATTCATCTTGGGAGAAGAAGCCTCTGATCAAGCCCTAGAGCCACCACATCAATTAGATCTCTAGTTTAGCATAGCTACATAGGATTAGATCTAGAAGGAGTCAATCTTCGATTGTTTTCCGGATCTGTCAAGAGGATTCTTGGTAATTCTTATATTCTTCTTCAATTGTTCATCTTTGTTCTTCAATATTATGAATATGACTTTGTTCTACTTCAATATATTGATTATGACTTTGCTCTACTTGTTTATATTCGCAATTATATTGTTCTTAGTTTATCATAGTTATATGCTTGGCTTAGTTAGATTGGAATTATATACATGTTTAGGATCGTATAGCATTTATCCATGCATACAGTGGGTAAATGATAAGTATTGTGTAGGCGTGGTGCCTATACCGTATTTATCTGCGATTGTACCCTATATGCCAGATTGCGGGGTAGTTCGTGGTAGTGACACCTCGATTGATTCTTATATAGTCCCCCCCTCGTGTATTGGGCTGACAGAGCAACATTATTACAGGGGAGTGATTGCGATGTTTCTCAAATTCCTTGATAATATCACTATGCATGGGCGTAGTCCTGTCTCGCAATGATTGCCAAGTATAATTTCACTAACTATGATACACTAGACTTTATAGTTAAGAATAACTTAGGAAATATTTTTGTAGTTCATCCTAATTCCATGCTAATGACTTGCTAGAATATCTAATTGAGGTGCTTATCATATTTATTATGTGGCTAAGTTATGCTGATCATATTAATTATCTTTGTCACCATTCATACTTTAAATATCTTATGTGACATTTATCCCTATATGAAAGAGATAGATAGATGCTCTCAATTATACATGCAATGATAGATACTCAATTCTATATTCCATTCTATAATCAGCATTGATGTTTAGCAATCTCTTCCCAGTGGTAAAAATATAAATAATAATACCTGAAATACTTCCCGGTTAAAATGCTACATCGGTATTAATCTGTGCACTTGCAGATCTCATTTATTATTTATTTAGAAGAGCAATTGCATATTTCAATACCGCGTCTCTTATGTCATGCTGGGGATGACAACTTGGCTTAAGTGGCATGAGGGATAGGTTTGGCATTTTTGGCGTCGTTATCAGAATTAGAAAACTAAGTCTACTTTTGGTAGTGACGTTAAGAATGCCCAACAAGCATTTTTGGCGCCATTGCCGGGGAAGGTTGATTACTAATCAGGAATGAATATGGAATTTTGAGTCATCATTCGCATCACTAATATGATTGAGATTATCAATTCTCTCATACAGCTTTACCCCGATATTTTTCTATTTTATCTTATGCAGGGTAATGTATGAATAGAAGACATCTTCCAGGATTTTGTTGTCAATCCTGAAGCATTATTCAGAAAAATAAGAGCCAAGCTCAAGAAGAGATCGTCAACACTTCTGCACGAAGCTTCATCTAACCAAGAAGATCGCCGAAGTTTCACCCGGAACTTGTCTTCAGAGTTCGAAGTCATGGCGAACAAATCGATCCGTGAGTTCTCAGCTCCCACTACGGACAACATCTGTACTGGACCTGCTGCAAAGATCGATGGCAACTTTGAGCTCAAGCCTGGACTTATCAACATGGTACAATCCAACCAGTTCAGTGGGAAGATACTCGAAGATGCTAGTGCTTATCTCCAACACTTCCTGGAGATTTGCAGCACATTCACCATATCAGGAATCCCCAAAGATGCTATACTACTTCACCTCTTCCCATTCTCATAGTTGGGGAGACCGAAACAGTGGTTCTACACTACAAAAGAGAAGAATACTACGTGGGCACTCTGCTCCACGAATTTTCTAGCTAAGTTATTTCCTATGGGCAAGACCAATGCTCTCTGTGGGAAAATTACAAATTTTCAGCAACAACATGATGAATCCATTCCAGAAGCATGGGAGTGCTTCCAAGACTACATCCTAGAATGTCCCCATCATGGAATGGAGAGCTGGCTACTGATGCAGACATTTTATCATGGGCTCGGCAACAGTGCCCGAGAGACCATGGAAGCTGCAGCTGGAGGAGCATTCCTATCACTCACCATATCACAAGCCACAACTCTTGTGGAGAAGATGGCGTCCAACCAAGGCTTGAATGAAGAAAGGACCCAGGCACGCAAGAAAGATGGAGGTATGCATCAGCTCAAGGAGGTAGACATGTTGTCTGCAAAGCTAGACCAGCTCATGAAGAAGCTCGATGATAGAGCTGGAGATAAGAAAGAAGTTATGCACATCTACGATTCTCACATGACTTTTGAGGAGTGTGGAGATACTGGACACTCAGGTAATCACTGCCCTGAGATGCTTGAGGATGTGAAATACATCAACAACAACAACAACAACAAGAACTATTACAACCATCCTCAGCAAAATCAAGGTTGGAATCAACAGAGGCCTAACTACTCAGGTAATTATCAAGGTAACAATTCTTACAATAATAATAATAATTTTCCACCTCTGAGAGCGTTAGTGTCTAATCAAGGAAAGCTAATGGATAACCTATCTAAGAAATTGGCATCTAATGATAAAATGTTAGAAAATATAAATAATAGAATGGATAATTTCTCTACTGCCATCAAGAATCAAATTAGCTTTAATAAAATGATTGAATCTCAGTTAAATCAAATAGCTGCTGCTGTTCCTGCTACTAACCCCGGTATACCATCACAACCAGAAGGATTAGAATTTGCAAATCTTGTAGACATGTTTGATGTAGGTAACTACTGGAGTAACCCCATCGCTAAATTACTACTGACCTTCTACCGATCAAGAGAGGCGATCCAGGACGCCCCGTCATCCCGATCTCCATCGGCATGGTGGACTTCCCAGAAGCACTCTGCGACTTTGGCTCTAGTGTCAACATTATGCCCAAGGTACTCTATGAAAAATTCTTTACATATCCTTTATTAGAGACAACCATGTGTTTGCAGTTTGCAGATCAGGCATTAAGTTTCCCAAACGGAATATTGAAGGACCTTTGTGGCCGAGTTGGTACCTTGTATGCCCCAGCAGACTTCGTGGTGATAGAGACCGGTAATGATGAGAGGGCACCCATCATCTTAGGAAAGCCATTCCTGAACACCTCGGGAGCTATCATCTACGCTAGTGCTGCCAAGATCAGTTTCTACATCAAGGGGAGGAAGGAGACGTTTTCCTTCAAGAACAAAACTACACAAATCCCAGAACAATCCCGACATGAACCAAGGAAGAGGACCAACAGGAGGAACAGGAACAAGCAAGTGTGGACCGAGACAGCTAAGATGGTCACTGCAGTTCAAGGAGGTCAAGATCATCGACTTAAGTCACCGTTTCTGACCAAGAAGGACGACCCAGGAATGCCAAGCATCCACTACTCCATTAATGGATATAACTTCTACAAGACGTTTTGCGACACCGGATCGGACGTCAATATATTGGCCGCCGTCACCTATCAGCTCTTGTTCGAAACCATGCCCCTAAAACCGACATACATTCAGCTCCAGATGGCAGATCAGATATTCAGAAAGGTTGAAGGTATAGTAACTGATGCCCCTGTCAAAATAGACGATCATTTTGTCCATACAGAATTTCAGGTGATTCACATGGGAGAAGACGAGTACGATCCACCCATCATCCTTGGGAGACCATTCCTCAGCACTGTTAAAGCAATCATCTACATTGAAACCGGAGAAGTCCATATGCACTTCCCCTCAGAGAAGGTACGCCGCTATTTCACTGACCCTAACTATATAGTTGAAGACTCTAAGCAGGTCAGGACAAGAAGAAGACGCGCAACCGCAACCAGAAGTGGCAAATAATCAAGGACGGATGGGCAGACTATGAAGGAGAAGTTGTAAGGTCTGAAGACATACAGCTTGAACAATATTGTCCTGAAGAGACCGTAGCACCGAATCAAGTGTGGAGAGAGAAGATAACTATACACGAAGAAGAGGCACCGCCGGAAGCACCGACTACACCATCCAACGAATCCCAAGACGATTGAGAAAACAGAGAGTCCCGTTCGGAGGACATAAAAATACCGAACGCCTTGCCAAGAGGTAAACTTGGTAGTTATCCTTTTTCCTTTTCAATTATTTAAAATAGTTTGCCTAGTTAATCATGTTCATACTATCCTAAAAATAAAATAAAAATGTTAAAACCAGCAAGCCCCATGTGAGTATACGAATGGTATAAAACCCATAAGTACATTCACTATGGTGTCATAAAAATAAAATAAATATTTTTTCTACTTTATAAAAATGAAAATATAAAAAAATAGAGAGTACACTTAGTGAGGAGTCTCAACATGATAAAGGCTAGATATTTATGCTAACACTTAATCAGTTCCACAAAGCTTTGTTGTCTATTTGAGCTCCACATAATTCAAGAATCAAGAAGACTAGCAGATGGAGGACATTCTAATCGCTGTTAGGGTGCTGCCGACTTTCAAATACACCTCTGCCACCTGCTAGCTACATCAGGAGAAATTACGTCGAAATTCAACTTGGGGAGAGCACCCCCATTTATCCCGCTAAGTATTTCTATCTATCTATCTATATACTTATACTATATTAAAATATAAATATACATAACCAGGAAAAACCAAATAAAGATTTTTGGCTTATATATATCTTTTGCTTAGTGTGCTTAATAAATAAATAAAGTGGTTATGCTAAACTGAATCTTAATAATGAAACTGTAGCATGGATATGATGAATAGTTGCTCTGCATAATTTTCAAATTTGAAGTTCTCTCTAGTTTAGACATAACTGTTATAATTTAAAGCTTGCTCTAAATCTGAACTTGTGGGAGGAAAACTTGATCTGAAGTCTAAGTTGTTAACGGATATGATATGGGAAGGTTGAGCTACTATTTATCTGTTCCTATAGATGTTAGAATTCTGGAGAATTTTATCTTTGAAAATCTTTAAAATAACACATGATGAGTTTCTGTATGATGAGAGTCTAAATTCCTACCACAGCCATATATACATGCTTGCTAGACTTTGAGCCACACATTTACTTTTTACTGTTTATGAGCATTGAGTGTGGTCAAGCTGTGTAGACCCTTAGGAGCTTGTCATGTGGTTAAATCAAGATTCACTTGCACGTTCACTCATACATGCTGCTTCTACTCCGGAAGTACGCATCCACATATATCCACTCATTACCATCTCCAGAACCACCCAAAATTATTCTTCTCCTAATCCGGGAGAGAATAGCCAAAAACATTTCTGTTTTTCCCCTGTGAAATAAATGCTCAAATTATCTTGGTTACTGCCACTTGCTATATTATTTCAGGAGATGACTGCTCTAAATAAAAAGAAAAAAATACGAGGAAACAAAAAGGGGCAAGTGCCCGGAACCTCGAAAGAAAGAAAAAGTGAGACGAGAGGTAAAAATGGACAAGTGTCCGACAGTAGAATTAGGGGTACAAGATACCCACTTGAGAGGAAAGAAAAGGAAAATATAGAGCATCTCATTCTCCTCAAAAGTTTCAAAAGAGCAAGGAAGGTATGTATCCCCTCGAAAGAGCAAAAGTAGAATTAGACTTTCACCATTGTTATCACCATCATAACCATACACCATTTATTCGCCACACATGCACATCTTGATTTGACTTATTGACTTGTTTCTTTGGATCCATGGTTTGACTATGCAATAAATGTCTTGTAAGTATGTATACTTTATCTCCCACCTATGAGCTCCAGATAACAAAAGCCTTATTAGACTAGGATGAGAGAAAAGGCAATGTCACTATGCCTTATACCACAAATACTACATACTTTGAGAGAAGGCATATACCATCGCTGCCTTGGTAAGGATCCAGAAATACCACAAAAGAGAGATCTAAGAGAGTCATACAAAGGAATCTCTAAGTTTTATTTGAAAATCTGCAAAAACTCCATAGCTATAGCTGATCAAGAATAAGAGACATGGCACTTGATTAGACCGTTCTATATTTTAACTGCTCAAGACAGAAGTGATGGTTACAAGTCCCATGGTGAAAGGTAAAATGAGTAAGTTTTAAGTCTTGACAGTTTACTCTAACTCAGAGATGAGACCTCATTTGAAAGCATGTGTACCGTCAACTTTTTAAAGGCATTACAACAACTTCTCATCCATCACTGAGTCTATCCTTGCTCAGGGACGAGCAAGAGGTAAGCTTGGGGGAGTTTGTTGACGGTCCTTAAGTATCAAATTTAATTAACAAATAAACAAAGAAAAGGATCCAAATGCAACCGACACCCAGACTTAGGGTTTTATCTGACAGAATTACACGAGTTTTGGTGTTTGTCTATTTCTGCAGGGTTTATCAGGAAATATGGAAGAAAGGCCCACACGTCGGGTTTACATAGAGATATTAACGTACCGCACAATTATCCTACATCTAGAAGAGTCCAGAAGCCACGGGAACGAACGGGAGACCGGACGGGCTCGGGGGCAGGCCGCCCGCCCTCCCCCCTTGGGCGCCTGCCCTGGCCTCGAGGCCAATCACAGCCAACTTCGCGGATCATGCTCCACCGACCTAAAGGATCAAGGAAAACCGTGCGATTAATGTCGGTTTGAGCCAACGGGCCACATTCACTTGGAAGGACTATATAACCAGACCCCCTAGCCCCTGGAGGAAAGGACCTCTCAAACCTAATTCATTATTCATCTTGGGAGAAGAAGCCTCTGATCAAGCCCTAGAGCCACCACATCAATTAGATCTCTAGTTTAGCATAGCTACATAGGATTGGAACTAGAAGGAGTCAATCTTCGATTGGTTTCCGGATCTGTCAAGAGGATTCTTGGTAATTCTTCTACTGTTCTTCAATTGTTCATCTTTGTTCTTCAATATTATGAATATGACTTTGTTCTACTTCAATATATTGATTATGACTTTGCTCTACTTGTTTATATTCGCAATTATATTGTTCTTAGTTTATCATAGTTATATGCTTGGCTTAGTTAGATTGGAATTATATACATGTTTAGGATCGTATAGCATTTATCCATGTGTACAGTGGGTAAATGATAAGTATTGTGTAGGCGTGGTGCTTATACCGTATTTATCTGTGATTGTACCCTATATGCCAGATCGCAGGGTAGTTCGTGGTAGTGACAGCTCCATTGATTCTTATATAGTCCCCCTCTCGTGTATTGGGCTGGCAGAGCAACATTATTATAGGGGAGTGATTGCAATGTTTCTCATATTCCTTGATAATATCACTTTGCATGGGTGTAGTCCTGTCTCGCAATGATTGCCAAGTATAATTGCACTAACTATGATATGCTAGACTTCATAGTTAAGAATAACTTAGGAAATATTCTTGTAGTTCGTCCTAATTCCATGCTAATGACATGCTAGAATATCTAACTGAGGTGCTTATCATATTTATTATGTGGCTAAGTTATGCTGATCAGATTAATTATCTTTGTCACCATTCATACTTTAAATATCTTATGTGACATTTATCCCTGTATGAAAGAGATAGATAGATGCTCTCAATTATAGATGCAATGATAGATACTCAATTCTATATTCCATTCTATAATCAGCATTGATGTTTAGCAATCCCTTCCCAGTGGTAAAAATATAAATAACGATACCTGGAATACTTCCCGGATAAAATGCTACATCGGTATTAATCTGTGCGCTTGCAGATCTCATTTATTATTTATTTAGAAGAGCAATTGTATATTTCAATACCGCATCTCTTATGTCACGCTAGGGATGACAACTTGGCTTAAGTGGCATGAGGGATAGGTTTGGCATTTTTAGCGCCGTTATCAGAATTAGAAAACTAAGTCTACTTTTGGTAGTGACGTTAAGAATGCCCAGCAGAGGTAAGCCATAATAATAAAGATAACGAAATGTAAGCTCATGGGTAAATAACACAGCGATTAGAAATAGACTACTCCACATAAATGTAAGGTGACGTCGGATTAGCTGGAGAATGGATTCTGAGTATCTACTATCTACTAAGTCACAATCTACTCTAGTTATCTACAAGATCATATATAGCACAAAAGACACTTTATTCATGTATAAGGAACATTGCTAAAGTAAATCAGAACACAGCAAAACTTACTCCGCAATACAAATTCTGCATGTCCTATCAACGGAGGGTGGACTATATAAGAATCAACGAAGTTGTCATCATCGCGAACTACCACATGACCCAGCCAATAGGATACATTTGCAGGTAAATAATATCTAAGCACCACGCCCACATATGATCTACTACTAAGCTCCCTCGAGTCAAGAGCTAAGCATTTGCAAACTTATACATAAACTCATTATCAATCATAACTATATCAAATATCAAACTAGAGCAAACTAAGAACATAATAAATAGAGACATAATGCAATTAGAATATAGTAGTAGAGAAAGATAATAATACCAATCTTTATTGATGAAGATCTGAAATCCCGAGCGCTAGGCTCTACTTCTCTAATTCTATCTAATCAATCCAATAGAACTTGAAGAAATTGGGAGTAGCTAATTCTAATTCTCTATGGGAGAGAAATTCCTAAACCCTAACTTTGATGGGTTCCTCTGATAATGATTTCTCCTCTCTCCTTGGGGTGAAGAGGCCTTGCTTATATAGCCCCCTCAAATGAATGTGGGCCGTCGGATCCAACCGACCTTAATCGCACGGTTATTCTTGAAGAATAGAGGCGGTGGAGCACGATCCGCGAGACCTGCCTTGATTGGTCACCAGGGCAGGGCGGGCGCCCAAGGGGGAAGGGCTGGCGCCCTGCCCCCGGGCCCACTCGGCCTTCCGTTCGTTCCCATGGCTTCTAGACTCTTCTAGATTGAGAAAAATTGCGCGGCACGTAATTATCTCATTGTTAACCTGATGTGTGGGCCTTCTCTCCATATTTTCTGATAACCCCCTTCAGAAATAGACAAACACCAAAACTCGTGGAATTCTGTCAGATAAAACCCTAATTCTAGGTGTTTGGTGCATATTGACCATTTTCCATGTTTATTGACAGTTGAATTTGGCACTTAAGGACCGTCAACAAACTCCCCAAGCTTACCCTTTGCTCGTCCCTGAGCAAACAGCTAAACTCAGATGGATCAGGAGTTGCTTCGATGTTTTCTTTCCTAACAGGCACACATGCTTTCACATAAAAATTCTCCCAGATTAGAGTGAAGTGTCATGGAGCTTAGTACCTGCACTTAAGTCTTAAGTAATCAAAAGACAAAATAATTAAGTCAAGCACTATTCCTCCTGTCTATACTTCACCTTTGTTCTGGAGTTTTGCATATGTTTTCAAAAATAAAACTCAGAGTTCCCAGCTATGATACTCTCAAATCTCTCTATATATGGTATTTGTGGATCCTTACCAAAAATGTCACTTACCTATAACTAAGGGAATATTTAAGTGGAGCTCATAGGAGTGAAAAACAGCTCATACATATGTTGTCTAATCGAGCCATGGATCCGAAGGAACTCCGCATATAGTTAAATTAAGATGTGCATGTGTGGTGGAGTAAATGATAGTAATGGTGAAAATATAAGTAATGATAAAACTTACTTCTCATTGCTCCTCATATTGTTATCTCTCCTCCTCTTTGATCTTTGCTTTGGGAGAACATGGGCTATCTTTTTTTTCTTCTTTTTCTCTTTTTTTGTTTTTTGTTTTTCAGGTGGGTAGTAAATACCCCTAATTCTACTGTCAGACACTTGTCCATTTTTTCCGCTCAGGTGGTCATCTTTGTACCCCTAATTCTACTCCGGACACTTGTCCATTTTTACCTCTCATCTCACTCTTTTTTTTCTTCTTTTTCGAGGTTTCGGGCACTTGCCCCTTTTTATTTCCTTGCATATTTTTGCATAACCCATGCCTCTTCTGCATTGAATCTTTTTGGAGAGAGAGAATAACAACACTTGGGACAGTGAGTGATAATATTTTTAGAAATTTTAATAAATGGTGGTGGATGGTGTAGTAGATGTGTGCAAGTGAATATCTTAATTTAACCACATGAAAAGCTCCTAAGGGTCTACACAACTCGATCAAACTCAATGTGAATATAAGTAGCAAAAGATGTTATAGCAAGTATGGATGTGGTAGGAATTTTGTCATGCTAGGAACTCATCATGTGATTTGCAAGTTCTCAAAATAAATCTCCAGAACTTAGTGTAGTAGAAACAAGATAAACAACAACTCAAACTTTATATCATGTCCTTCTCTTACCTAGACTTTAGTTTTAGGTTCATGCTTCCTATAGATAGTAAATTTTAGTTTTAGTAATTCCTGGGAGAACTTTAATATAAAAGCTAGGTACTTGAAAGTAAGCAAACAAAGCAACTGTTCATCATTTCCATCATGCATCTTTTTAGTCTTTTTATTTTCCTAGAGATTACCACTTTAGCAGATAAATAAAGCACACTTATCTACACACTCTTTTTATTTTGTTTTAGCAAGAAAATATTTATTGGTTTTTTTGTAATAAATAAAACACTAAAACAGAAAAGAATAAATAAGAGGAGCAAATAAAAACTTACTTGATAAAACGGGGAGGAACTCCCCCAAGCTGGATATGGTTGTCGGTCTTACCCAATGTTCCAAAATCACATTATGCCAGAGATGTTGTCGCTCATTGAAGTACTGTCTTGCCTCAGGCCTTGCACTGCAGCGGCTTGCTCCTGGTTCCATTTCTACTGTTCTTCCAGGAATCGTCCATGTTCGGCTTGCATATTCTGGATGCCGAGGAGGGTGTTGTCGGTACGGGTGAAGAAGGCGCCGGCCTCTTGGTAGTAGTCGTTCATGAAAACATAAGAGGTTTCGGAGTACCGTCCTGCATCCAATTGGGTCTGGGGCCTAGACCCTGAAGCTCCATATAGATCAGTGGAGTACCTGCCTGTACTAAAAGGCGGGTTTGCCCACTGGTGATCTTGGCCCTCTGGCCACGTCTCTTGTGTCGGCTCCTGCGGCTGAGCATGTCAAACCCACAGATTCCGAAGGACTCGGGGGTTGTAGTCGCAGTAATGCAGGTGCGCTGCTTCTTCCGGCCCAGGATCAGCTCCATACCAAGTGCGTTCTTGATGGGTGGTCATCCTTTTGGATGCCACTCGCTGTGGAGCTCTCTGGTTTACCGGTGCCACTGCAATCTCAATCACATAATTTTGAACAACATAGAGGCCAAGGTTCGGGTTAGGTAACCAAATCTTGCCTTTATTATCGTATAACATATACATTACGATTCCCTCTTTTTTCAGCATCCGAGCTTGCCTAAATGTGTCATAGCCATGATAAATTCATAACTCGTCAATGAATTCCAATGACGAGTTTTCTAGCAAATTAAGACTAGAGGCTAGACGAGTGATGAGTGAAGTACAACTGACAGGTCCCTCAAGACTAGGTATACTAAGCCAATGAGAAACCAAAAGAGTAACAGGTGATAAATGGGTATTTTATTTATAGCAGCATAATGAAGTTGTAAGTCTTCTACTCTTACTTTTCTAATATCATCGCAATGGAAAAGATTGTACCCAAGCCATTTGTGGAACATCCTAAGAGTTGGGTGTCCATGTCGCTGGTTCGGGCTTGACTATAAAACTCATCCCTAGATATCTCTCTCCAGAACTGGTGTCTCTCAAAATTGGGCAAGTCGGAGTCAATGTCCAGGATGCATCTTGAAGAGAAACCAAGATGGTCGCTCAATTCTCTCCAAGACAACATAATGTCCTGTTTGAACATTCGAAAAGCGATTCCCCCCTCATAATATTGCAAAGTGCAAAGAAATTCAAGGGTGAGAAGACGGGAACCCAGCTCAGTTATGTCACAAAAGTTTGTCCATCCCACCATCTGGAAAATCAAGTCAAATTCGGTATCCATACCTGTTTCTTGTAGCAAGATAGGATCAAGAGCGGGGGTGTGAATGAAATCCTTGTTCTTCAGCTGCTGGAAAACTTCCTTCTCCCTTTGGGTCTTTAGTCCAAGGTCTCCTATCTTGAGGAGGACCTTGACTCGCGGACCAGATGAAGATGACGGAGCTTGCGGGGGCGTTGGGTCGACGCTCATTTCTGACTGGTGCGAGGAGTGTCGGGATGAACTCATCGTACCTATGCTCTTGAGGGCCTTGCCCGCGTTCTTTACCTTCTTGAACATCCGATTTACCTCCCAGCGAGGGTTTGGGATTTTTAGGTCCCCCAAGCTGGACCTCCAAATCTTTTAATCTTCTGAATTACCTTCCTCCAGAGATGGTGTCTCCAGTGGTTCTTCTTCATGAACTTCTTTTACTATAGAGTCTCTCTCTGGTCTGGGCTTGAATGTGAAGTGTTCTTCTTATCCATTTATGTTGAACTTGATTTCTCCCTTCCCGACATCAATGTGGGCATTGGCAGTGCTCAGAAATAGCCTTCCAAGGATGATGGACACTTTTGAGTCGGGACTCATGTCCAGTACCATGAAGTCTACTGGCACAAGGAAATCTCTTATTTTGACTGGGATGTTTTCAGCGATGCCCATCGGGTGTCGAACTGGTTGATCTGCTAGTTGCAGGCACATTGATGTTGGTTCTAGGGTTGTATGCTCAAGCTTCTTGTAGACTGATGCTGGCATCACACTGACACATGCTCTGAGATCACAAAGTGCATTGCTGAAGTGTTGGTTTCCGATCGAGCAATCAATGGTGGGACATCCTAGATCCTTCTTCTTCCTTGGTGGTTTGTTGAGGATGGCCACACTGCATTCTTCTGTCAGCTTGATAACCTCAGTGGTGGGCAGTGGTCACTTCTTGTTAAGAATATCTCTGATGTACTTTGCATATGTGGGTACCTGTATGGCATCAAGTAGAGGTATGTTGACATATAATTTCTGAATGACCTCTACAAACTTACCAAATGTGATAGAACCGCCCAATTTATACAAGCTTAAGTACGACTGTCCCCGTTTAACACGTTGACATGCCCATACTCTCACTTATATAAACCCGGTAGTCTGCCGAGTGTCACGAAGGACCTCGGTAAATCAACTTTACACCAAGAGCGCATGATTAAGCAAATACACATCACATACACAGAGATTTGCAGCGGAAATAATATTACAAAAAAGTTCACAAATAATAATACAAGTTTGGATTTCCAAATTGGTTAAAAAACAACATAGCTTTCAAATTATTACAATAACATAAGTTTCAAATACATTGCTAGCATAAGTGACATCCTCCGACAAAAGCATGTAGATGAGAACACTATATAGAATCACCGAGCCCACCGGCTGTTAGCCACCATCTTTAGCAGACTAAAAACTTCACCTGCAACATGGTGGGATAAACCCTGAGTACTCGAATGTACTCAGCTAGACTTACCCGACAGGAGAGAAAATAAAAGACTCTCAAGGATATGCAAGGCTTTTTGGTGGAGTTGGTTGGATAGCATAACTTTGCCAAAAAGAGCATTACTATCATGAGTCCTTACTTTCAACCTTTTAGTCAATATTTTAGCATCAAGTTCAATTAAGCTACCATAGCTAGATTTTGCACCTATTCTATAGCAATCACTTGATTAATAAGCATCACATTAATAACCATATCCGGTTTATCATGTAGCCATCATCATCATCATAACCATCCAGTTTCATTTAGTTTATCTACGTTGCCGCTGCCCGAGTCAAGTTCTCACTATCCGGGAGAGACGGCGATTCGAATCGATTCCTATCCAGCTGGAGGGGTATTCCTAGCACTCACCCAGGCATACTTAGCTAGAGTAGCTTGGATCACCTTTAGCACAACTCCGGACCAATTCTCGGGTCCGTACGGCGCCGCACCCCCAGGGACCGCCAATCTGCCAGGGTCAGGACTCTAACCTGACACCTCGGTCTTACGCCATTGACTCCCCGCACATCCTTACTACCAACCGGGGTGCGCACTTAAACCGAACGGGGTATCCGGCCGGAGATGCACTCGTAGGCTTCGCGGTCGGAACGACTTATCCGGCCAACTACGTGATAGGCATGCGTTCAACATGACACGGGGACGTACAGCGATTCGGTCCTTAAACGACACAGACGGGGATAGATTCACACCCAAGACCTCCATGCCTTGTTGCTGCACTATCGTCATCCCGCCCGGTCTCAAGTTCATTATTAGCACATGGTTATTTCCACGATAGCAAATATAGCCAACCGTGATCAGATATCCACCTATCTCTCGCAGGTGATAGGAAATCACCTGGCTTCTACCGAGCTAAGCATAGCTAAGCATAGAACGTCTTCCTTATACTAGTAAGGGTTCAGGTAGTTTCATATAGTGGACAAGGTAGGAATTATGCACCAACGGTTTCATTCAACTCCTATCACCTAATGCATCATATAAAGTTATACTCTTGTACTTTTATAAAAAGAGAGGGTAGGAGACTTAGAATGCTCCGGGGCTAGCCTGGAATCCGACACAAGTCAGTTAAGTTAGCTTGCGCCATCTTGACGGCATTCAAGTTCGCAACACTTGTGTAGTCCTTCCATCACCCCGATAGGTCCACCATCACGTCCTTCACGTGGTTCATCTAGCGTACCTAAATGAGATGCAAGATGCAAGTGCATGAAAATATAGAAGTGCAATAGACAAAGCATCACACACAAGAAGCATGGCAAGAGCATGGTTACACTAAACATACTTAAGCACATCTCACTGCTCACTTAATGATTACACAACCAACATGCTAAGTCAACAAAGAATGCAACACTAAACATATTAGACATGGCATACATGTTTCACAAGGTCTCAGGTATATTAACTTGGCCATTACCAAGGTCATGAGTCATACATAGCAATATACCAAGCAAGAACAATAAAAGGAATCTGTCATTTTTAGGACTGTTAACAGCAGCTGAGAAAATAAATCATAACTGGAGTTACACAACTCCAAAAGATATGCAAGAAGACATTCTGGAAAGCTTAAGAAATTATCTACATTTCGTCTTACACAACTCCAAAAGATATGCAAGAAGACATTCTGGAAAGCTTAAGAAATTATCTACATTTCGTCTTTATACATCAAAGCATGATTCATAAGTTTGTTAGGTCGAAATATTGGAATTACAAAATCAGGTCCTAACAAGACAGAGAGCAACCATTTCTGAAATCCAACTTTGAACAGTCATAACTTACAAACCATAAGGCTAAATACTACCAAAATTTAACAGCAGCTAGATAAATGAATTATCTACAACTTTTCTATAAACAAGATTCTCTTAAAACATCATTTACACATTGTAATCCAAACAGTTCTAGAAACTGTCTAGAAACCCGAATTGCAACAATTAATTATTAACTTATGTTTCAAACATGCATTTGAGCAAAACCATTGTCACCAATAGTTTTCATATATCTAAAGAACACCAGAAAACATAGTGGTCATTACCAAATAAATTTATTTAACGCCTTTCTTAATTTATTTGGATAATAAGGTGAATTAAAGAACATATATCAAACATGCACAGTATATTCTACAAATATTACAG
Organism: Sorghum bicolor; assembly: GCF_000003195.3. Classification (NCBI taxonomy): domain Eukaryota; kingdom Viridiplantae; phylum Streptophyta; class Magnoliopsida; order Poales; family Poaceae; genus Sorghum; species Sorghum bicolor. The sequence continues at coordinate 40,086,493 of NC_012870.2, read as the reverse complement.
TAGATTCTACATACTATCCATAGTCTACTGTATAAATTTCACTGCATTTGAATAAGCATAGCAACATCTATTAAAAAGACAAATTGCTATTGCAATTAACCATGTGAGAGCAAGATAAATGCACAAGTCATATTTTCTTCAAACACATGGCCATAACATGCATAAACATGATACAAAAATATCATAGGATTGTATTGGAACAACATTTTCCATTTTTACATTTTTATTTATACTTATAAACCATTTATCAAGATCCATAGAGATATCTCTGTCCAAAACATGGACAGAATCTATCATGTCACATTAAACAGCCATAACATGAGTTTCACATGTCCATAAATTATGGTTATGTACTTTCTAGAAAGCTTACTAAATTGTGAACAACTTTGTTATAAACATCTAGAGCTAAATCTACAACTAACAAGGACTTACATAACAAACAATGTATTGCTGTCTGGGTTTAGACAGAAACTGAAATAGTATTTTAAACCACTATAACTAAAGATATGCTTAACCAAAAATTATGCTATTTAGCTTGATGGAAAGCTTATGAAAAGTACTACAACTCATATGTCATCTTTTAGCATGCTGTAGCCCACAATATGTGCTCTCTGGTGCTCTAGCGCTCGTCCACAATGGCGCAGAGAGAAGACAGGGCAAGGTGGAGGTGGCAGCATTGGAGAGGTTGAACTCGTGCATGGTCGCCACGTCCAGAACACGTGCTGGCCTTTGAGGCATTCTGCCGAACAGGTGGCGGGCAACAGAGTGGTCAACGTGGGATCCAAATATGGGCTAGCTACGGGCCGAATTTGGAGATGAGCCAAATATGAAGTTTGTCAAACTCGTGCTGCTCTACATTTTTCGTTTAACTGTCATGGTCATTAGGATTACAGATTAATAGATAATTTGATGCCAACCTTTGAGTGTTAATGAATTAATAGTGATTAGCAAAACTCAAAATTGATGACCAAAACGAAGTCAAACTTGTGTCATCTTTTAGCATGCTGTAGCCCACAATATGTGCTCCAACTTTTATTTTGGGACACAAGCAAGTTGTTTAGTAAAATTTGGAGAACGCGGAATGCCAACATGATGAACTGCAAACCTAGACTTAGAAACTCTAAGTGCTGGAAATTATAGCAGATTCAATTTTGTGACTATTAATTGACATGCTTAGAAGATGGTTCAGACTTAGTAACTTTAACAAAGATTGTAGTATGCAAATTATACTACAACTTTTACAAAAGGACCTTGTACTGTTTCATTCTTATTTGGAAGATACAAGGCTCCCAACTAGGGTACCCGAAACTGAGCACCTCAGGACAGCCAAAATTCTGGAGTTCCCAAAACAGCACTGTATTGAATCTTATAAGCTCAATTTGACTAGGTTAGGTACCAAACTAGCTCTTGACCATTAAATAAAGTTTGTTCTACAGAATCTAAACTACAACTTTCATGTAAGGTCAAACCTCAGAACTAGTACAGAAGTCAAACTTTTACTTTGGTCAATGCAGCAACTTGATAAAGCTCAAACTAAAGTTTTTGGCTAATTGAAGCATTTTCTGGGCACATGCTCAACATGTATCCTTCATGACTTTTGCTGTAGAGTTCATCTAGAGTTATTTGGGCAAGGTTGCAAGGATTGGTTGATGACCTATGGTTCTATTTACTTAATGGGGTCATTCCAACAAGCATGTAACTTATCATTTCATGTGACCTTTTGATTCCAAACTTTATGAAACTCTTTGAGTGATCATTATAGGCAGTGATGGAGGTGGGACACATGAGAGAGGTTCCATTAACATCACTCAAGCATGCACTTTGAAAAGGCTTATATGTAAGGAAGGGTGCATTCTCCAAGTTTAACTTGAGGCTCACTTTCATGGATTGACTTTATCATGATCATCACCACTTATCATGACATGTTTGAGTTCAAAACCTAAGGTCTAACTCGTGGCAAACACCTGGGGTGTTACAACCCTCCCCCCTTAGAAGAATCTCGTCCCGAGATTCAGGACCAAAAACTTCTAAGGGTAGAGAAGTATGTTATTCACTTCTAACATTGGCGATAGCAGTCAACTACTTATCTCCGAGCATCAGAGAGGCTGATTTGGTCAAGTCACTTTCTGATACTTGTTCTTCGTAGTGAATTTTTGTCTAAAGAATTTCCTTCATTGACTTCCATGAAGCATTGTTACTTTGGGAGGAATTCAAGACAACACTATCACATGTACTTCATTCCCAATGTATGATGGATGGTTCGGAGCAGAGTAAACTACTTGTTACAATGTTTCCATCTATGTTCACAAGGCTCAAAAGCAGTCCTCTACCAGAACGGCTTGAGTACAACCTTCCGTAGGGGATGAGATCATGAACTAGATAAAACATCCTTTGAGGTTATGAGAAACCAACTAACCAACAAACAATGTCTAATCGAGCCATAATGTCTAATCATTCCGATTCCATTCAATGGAAAGCTACATAAGGTTCCATGTGTGCAGTTCTTTTTCTCTGATAACCACACTGTATTATCTAAGTCTATCAAGTTAGCACTCACTATTCAAGGAATTTCATGGCTCCAAGTGTTAACAATTACCTAGGTCGTATCAATAAAACCCCTTGGGTAAAAGGAACATAGAAGATACCCAAGGCATGTTAGCATTGGATAAGCATTGCTAAAGACAGATGATGACAAGGTCGAGAGGACAATAAAAGTTGCAAGGATTACTTATGAACTAGGGAAACAGGCTACTGCCAAGCAGGTCAACTACAATTTTTCCATCACTAAGTAGTTGGTTACTAAGTTGGGTCGGTTTGTACAGTAACAAAATAGCTTGGTGAAACTACTTTTGACATTGAGGCTTTCTTACTAGGGTCAAACAAAAGCTTTAAGATCAAAATTCTAAGATTTGTTGCTTAACCCTTTCCAACTATTTTTTGACTTGTAGAACTCCTAGATTGTTCAACTATCGGTTGATGTGATAGGGTAACAGCTAGGTGTCCAAGGGTGAAAGGAGTCTTTATAGGTCATCCAAAGGTTTATCTTGGTTCAGTTCACACCGCGCAAACTAGCTTCATTATGCAGGAATTGTTAGTGTGTATAGAGATCCAAGAGTCTTATGATCATTAACCAAGATTCAGCTCAAGCAAACACCATATGGCTAACCAAACAAAACAAAACCTTTGATAGCACCACACATATAATGATGCTAACCGAGACTAGGGATGTGCTTTTCTCTAGCTTGTGACTTAGATATAGCATTTGGTACCATCTATGTGATTGTCCAAGATTGAATTGACTTGACAACTCAAGGCCTAGAAAAGGAAATAGTATTTGCATCGCTGATCAACTTATTGTTTTCTTCGCCTGACATTATTTTATGAGACATAGCCTTCAAGGATATCATGGAGTCATTTCCAAGGTAGTGATTAACCTTTTAACTAGTAACTAACCAGTTGTCTCTTAACACTAAAAAGTTCCAAAGCTTTCTTCCTGGTGGCAACAATTGTAGTTGATGCGTATATAGGCAGTCAAGATCAAAGTCAGCCAAAAAGGGATCAAAATAGAGATGGTTGATTAGGACTGTGTGATTTCCATGATCAAGATTTGGATCAATTCTTGTCTAATTGGTAACTTGTCCAACTTTAAGTGTTGTGTGCCCTTTGGATTCAACAGTGGATGACACAAGTTACTCACTAAACGACTGATATCGTTACATGGGTAACAAATATAGTCTCTTGTCTACCACCCCTTACAGTCTGTTAAGGTTTATGTCGGTAACCTATTCTTCAAAGGTTATCTTCTTAGCAACTTCAGAAGGAAATCTTACTATGTAAATATGATATAGATCTTCTGATTAGACATAAGGAATGATAACCAAGGAAAAACTCATGATGAGATGACACATCAGTGTAGTTTCATAATAGATCATGACTAGCAATCACGATACCAGCGCGTGCCGAGCAGCACAGTCTTATGTGTGCACCCACAAGAGGCTCTCGGTTTCGTCGCGGCACCGTTAGTCATTAATCACGACACTATTACCGATCTTACAACCAACGTGAAATCTCACATGACATAGGTAAGTCTTGCATGTACAAGGATCATGTGCAAGACAAAATTAAGCAAGCAAAGATGACAGCAAGATTTGGAGGTCACAACTAGAAGGTCAAAGGATGAGAACACGGCACAAGACAGAAATGGATACGCCTTATGCCCATCAAGGCCATTACCCAATAATTACATCATGAGATGCGGTCATGTTGGGTAGGAATATGAGATCAAAGTGGATAAGTATCCCAAGACTTGGGGAGGTTGGAGATGAATTAAGCAAACTCCAAAGGTAAAAACACTACCCGATCAGAGATCTAGATGATAGGGAGTTACATGATTCGTAAAACAAAAGATTTCCAAGATTTATGCAGCAAAAGATTGCCTTACACAAGCTAGGTTTTGGAAGATGCAATCGGGAGGTCCATCAGGGATTTGGTATGGCCTCCGTAACTAGCAAAGAACAACTATAGTCAAAAGCTTTGTATGGCAAGAAGTTATCCTTGCTAGTTGGCTAGACAAGGATATTTGCAAACGGGTGCAGGACAACCATGGTATATGCAAGCATTTGAGGGTATGGACTTTGGTTTACGTATCAAGCATAGGCATGGATGCTCCAACATTCAAAAACTAACAGTCAAGTCTATAGGCTCGGCTCCTATGAGAGGGAACCTAATTTGTTACAACCAACACACAATTAACATAACTTTTGTGCCATTCTAAGATAAAGCTATTTAACACTCGTGCTCATCGAGGACAAAACAAGAAACAACCAAGGCACGATCTAGATAACCAACATCCACACATCATAACAGTTTTAAGCAAGTACTTGAGAAAACTCAAATTATCACGCTTAAACAACCATTACTAAGCGCACAGCTTACATTTAACAAGCATTTATCTACAGCAATACACACATTTGTTCTACATACAAGGATTATGATACAAGAC